>NC_069505.1:603576872-603601872 GCF_027579735.1 Bombina bombina | reverse complement strand
ACTACTAGTTTCTTGTTTAGCCTCACCAAGCCATACGTGTAGCCCCATAATACACAGTACTACTAGTTTCTTGTTTAGCCTCACCAAGCCATACATGTAACCCCATAATACACAGTACTACTAGTTTCTTGTTTAGCCTCACCAAGCCATACATGTAGCCCCATAATACACAGTACTACTAGTTTCTTGTTTAGCCTCACCAAGCCATACATGTAACCCCATAATACACAGTACTACTAGTTTCTTGTTTAGCCTCACCAAGCCATACATGTAACCCCATAATACACAGTACTACTAGTTTCTTGTTTAGCCTCACCAAGCCATACATGTAACCCCATAATACACAGTACTACTAGTTTCTTGTTTAGCCTCACCAAGCCATACATGTAGCCCCATAATACACAGTACTACTAGTTTCTTGTTTAGCCTCACCAAGCCATACGTGTAGCCCCATAATACACAGTACTACTAGTTTCTTGTTTAGCCTCACCAAGCCATACATGTAACCCCATAATAGACAGTACTACTAGTTTCTTGTTTAGCCTCACCAAGCCATACATGTAACCCCATAATACACAGTACTACTAGCTTCTTGTTTAGCCTCACCAAGCCATACATGTAACCCCATAATACACAGTACTACTAGCTTCTTGTTTAGCCTCACCAAGCCATACATGTAGCCCCATAATACACAGTACTACTAGTTTCTTGTTTAGCCTCACCAAGCCATACATGTAACCCCATAATACACAGTACTACTAGTTTCTTGTTTAGCCTCACCAAGCCATACATGTAACCCCATAATACAGACTACTACTAGTTTCTTGTTTAGCCTCACCAAGCCATACATGTAGCCCCATAATACACAGTACTACTAGTTTCTTGTTTAGCCTCACCAAGCCATACGTGTAGCCCCATAATACACAGTACTACTAGTTTCTTGTTTAGCCTCACCAAGCCATACATGTAACCCCATAATAGACAGTACTACTAGTTTCTTGTTTAGCCTCACCAAGCCATACATGTAACCCCATAATACACAGTACTACTAGCTTCTTGTTTAGCCTCACCAAGCCATACATGTAACCCCATAATACACAGTACTACTAGCTTCTTGTTTAGCCTCACCAAGCCATACATGTAGCCCCATAATACACAGTACTACTAGTTTCTTGTTTAGCCTCACCAAGCCATACATGTAACCCCATAATACACAGTACTACTAGTTTCTTGTTTAGCCTCACCAAGCCATACATGTAACCCCATAATACAGACTACTACTAGTTTCTTGTTTAGCCTCACCAAGCCATACATGTAGCCCCATAATACACAGTACTACTAGTTTCTTGTTTAGCCTCACCAAGCCATACATGTAGCCCCATAATACACAGTACTACTAGTTTCTTGTTTAGCCTCACCAAGCCATACATGTAACCCCATAATACACACTACTACTAGTTTCTTGTTTAGCCTCACCAAGCCATACGTGTAGCCCCATAATACACAGTACTACTAGTTTCTTGTTTAGCCTCACCAAGCCATACGTGTAGCCCCATAATACACAGTACTACTAGTTTCTTGTTTAGCCTCACCAAGACATACATGTAACCCCATAATACACACTACTACTAGTTTCTTGTTTAGCCTCACCAAGCCATACGTGTAGCCCCATAATACACAGTACTACTAGTTTCTTGTTTAGCCTCACCAAGCCATACATGTAACCCCATAATACACACTACTACTAGTTTCTTGTTTAGCCTCACCAAGCCATACATGTAGCCCCATAATACACACTACTACTAGTTTCTTGTTTAGCCTCACCAAGCCATACATGTAGCCCCATAATACACACTACTACTAGTTTCTTGTTTAGCCTCACCAAGCCATACATGTAACCCCATAATACACAGTACTACTAGTTTCTTGTTTAGCCTCACCAAGCCATACATGTAGCCCCATAATACACACTACTACTAGTTTATTGTTTAGCCTCACCAAGCCATACATGTAGCCCCATAATACACACTACAACTAGTTTCTTGTTTAGCCTCACCAAGCCATACATGTAACCCCATAATACACACTACTACTAGTTTCTTGTTTAGCCTCCCCAAGCCATACATGTAACCCCATAATACACACTACTACTAGTTTCTTGTTTAGCCTCATCAAGCCATACATGTAACCCCATAATACACACTACTACTAGTTTATTGTTTAGCCTCACCAAGCCATACATGTAACCCCATAATACACACTACTACTAGTTTCTTGTTTAGCCTCACCAAGCCATACATGTAACCCCATAATACACACTACTACTAGTTTCTTGTTTAGCCTCACCAAGCCATACATGTAACCCCATAATACACACTACTACTAGTTTCTTGTTTAGCCTCACCAAGCCATACATGTAACCCCATAATACACACAGTACTACTAGTTTCTTATTTAGCCTCACCAAGCCATACATGTAACCCCATAATACACACTACTACTAGTTTCTTGTTTAGCCTCACCAAGCCATACATGTAACCCCATAATACACACTACTACTAGTTTCTTGTTTAGCCTCACCAAGCCATACATGTAACCCCATAATACACACTACTACTAGTTTCTTGTTTAGCCTCACCAAGCTATACATGTAACCCCATAATACACACTACTACTATTTTCACTGTGCCCCTGATATTTTGGTCTCTAATATAGAGTCTAAGGTTCTACTGTTTACCTGCACTAACTCATTATAAGCTGTCTGCAGCCGTGACAGCAAGTGGTGACTGTATTATTAATTCAATTATTTAGCAGGATTGCAATAACTGATATGACAGACCTAGGTCGTAGGTGTACACTTGTCGCTGTGCAGCTATAACATACGTGCATAGTGCGGAACTAATGGTACAGGGGATCTACTACAATATCCATTGACTGCCAAACTCTAAACCCGCGCCCTGTGTTTGCTGCTGTTCCCTATTCTGCTTGTAAACTCTACCTGCTCTCATGTCAGTACAGGTACTTCCTTTACACATATATGGGTATAAATGATGCTTATTTTTACCCTTACGCTAGTCAGTCTAGATACTATAAGAGTTTTATTTAAGTTTATTACAAAATTTTACAATTTCCTTAAAGGGACAGTCTACACCGTAGTCATCTTAAAGTCTTACCTTAGATTAAGCTGTATATAGCCTCCTGCACCCTTTCTATACCATGCAGCAGTAACAGAAAAAAAGTTATTTTATAATGAATATTGCTTCTGGCCATTTTGAAATGGCTGCCAAGCTCCGCCCACTGATGGCATCACGATCTGGGCTGCATCTATGCACTCTGCTGAATAGCATTGACAGTCTGTTGAATCCAACTAGTGAGCCTTTTGTGATTGGATGCCATATGCAGCACAGATCTTGATCAGTGGGCGGAGCTTGGCAGCCATTTCAAACTGGCTAGAAACAATATTCAAATGAAAATAACGTTTACTGTTCCTGCTGCATGATATAGAAAGGGTGCAGCAGGCTATTTACAGCTTAATCTAAGGTAAGACTTAAAGATGACTAAGGTGTAGACTGTCCCTATAAACCTTATATAAGATTGGTTTCCATTATCAGACGTTATTCTCTACACAGACGTACTATGGTCCAAGAGTGATCACTGCAGATGCTAACTTTCCTCTGCCTTGTACCCTTTTTCAGCAGGTCCAAGAGTGACCACCTGCTCTATTGAGAGGAATCCTTACTAGAACAAATAAAAGAGGTTTCAGGTATGTCCACTTAGGGGTAGATTTATCAATGTGCGAGCGGACATGATACGAAGTAGCGCATCATGTCCGCTACCCATCGATAAATGCTGACAGCATACGCTCTCTGCATTTATCATTGCACCAGCAGTTATTGTGGACTGCTGGTGCAATGCCGCCCCCTGCAGATTCAGCAGGGGGCGTCAATCAACCCGATTGTATTCGATCAGGTTGATTTCTGTCCGCGGCCTCAGAGTAGGCGGGCAAGTTATGGAGCAGCGGTCTTTAGACAAGGGGCATCAAGCTCTATACAGATAAATATGCCCCTTAATCTTTTTCAATAATGAATATATCACTTACTGTTAATGTTGTTGTCTAATAACAGTTTCATGATTTGCAGCTCTTACTATCAGATATGATACCTTGTCAGCTATTATAGTATATTGTGACTAATTCATGTTTAACAATGTACTTCACGTCTGTAAGTACCCAGCTTGTCTGTTATCATTGTGAGAGCACATGTATTCCTTTGTTGTCATCCATACAAACCTCAGTAAAAGATTATGATTTAAAAAAAAATAGATATATAATGAATGGATAGCTAGATAGATTATAGATAGATAGATAGATAGATAGATAGATAGATAAGATAGATAATGGATGGATACATAGATAGATAGATAGATAGATAGATAGATAGATAGATAGATAGATAGATGATAGTTACATACTGTAGATAGATAGATAGATAGATAGATAGATAATTGATAGATAGCTAGATATATAGATAATGAATGGATAGATAGACAGATAGATAGATGATAGATAATGAATTGATAGATAGATGGATAGGTAGATAATGAATGGATAGATAAATAATAGATGGATAAATAGAAAGATAGAATGATTGATTGATTAAATTCACCCTTTATAAATACATAATTATGAATTTGCCCTGGTGCTCAATAGTTTTGCATTATTTCTTTAAAAAAATGATCCAGTGGCACTCACAGGTCATTAACCCCTTAAAGACCCCGACGTACCCTGTACGTTGCTGGTCTCAAGGGTTTTACAGGTTATAGCAGCGTGGGTCTTGCCAGCAGAGAGACCGCACTATCGAAATCGCAATCCCTATTAATTTCATTCTGATGGGAGTTTTAGAGAGTTTCCTCTCTTCTTCTGGTCTGAAGGAAATCCCCAGAAGCTTGTCTTTTTAAAATACATTTTTAGCCCACTTAAAAGGTGTCATCACTTATTGCAGTAGTGTGTTTATATATACAGGCGCACCTCGTTTTATTGCGCTTTGCAGATATTGCTCAAATTGAAGGTTTGTGGCAAACTTGTGTCGTGCAAGTTTATCAGCGACATTTTGTTTATATTTGCTTCATTATGGTGGTCTAGAACCGTAACCCGCAATATCACATAGGTGCCCCTGTATATATATATATAATTATATATACAGTATAATTATTTTCAAGAATCCCTAACAAATGTTTAAACACACATCACAGTAAAAAAACACCTGTTTACGACACTCGTGGACTGATTCACCCTTAACCTTTTCTAAGGTCAGCACCGGCTGCAGGATTGTGTTTTTTTAACCTTTTTTTTAGCCGTGAATAACAACATTGTGCTAGTCACAAATAAACCTCCAGGCAAGATAAGAATAGGACAGGGGGAAAAGCAGCAGAAAACAGGTGTCGTGGTGTTGGCATTTGTTGCACTGTGTGACCTTTTGGATGGTTTTTGGGGTTTTAAGGAAAATGGAGCACTGGGTGTAAAAAAAATTTGTTAAAGGGATATAAAACCCAACATTTTTCTTTCATGGTTAAGAAAGAGCATGTGATTTTAAACAACTTTCTAATTTACAAGTAGATGGTTAAAGGAACATTAATGTTGTAAAAAATGTGCTGTATTATGTTACATAAGGATAGCCTTACCCTTTAAAAACATGTAAAATTAGAGACTTATGCACCTAAAAGTTCACTTACCTTGGATATATACCCATTTACAAAAATGCATATAGATAGATAGATAGATAGATAATGTAAATGATAGATAGATATATAGATAGATAGATAGATAGATAGATAGATAGATAGATAGATAGATAATGTAAATGATAGATAGATAGATAGATAGATAGATAATGTAAATTATAGATAGATAAATAGATAGATAGGTAATGTAAATGATAGATAGATAGATGATAGATAATGTAAATGATAGATAGATAATGTAGATGATAAATAGATAGATAGATAATTTAGATGATAGATAGATAAATAGATAGATAATGTAAATGATAGATAGGAATGTAAATGATAGATAGATAGATGATAGATAATGTAAATGATAGATAGATAGATAGATAGATAGATAGATAATGTAGATGATAGATAGATAATGTAGATGATAGATAGATAGATAGATAGATAGATAGATAGATAGATAGATAGATAGATAATGTAAATGATAGATATATATATATATATATATATATATATATATAGAGATGGATAGGTAGAAAGATAGATAGATAATGGATGGATAAATAGATAGATAATGGATGGATAGATAGATAATGCATGGATAGATAGAGTAAATCACTTGTTTGCACAGAATACATAAGTACAATACATTTAGACTTGACAATGTAAATTGATTCAGTAGGAGCACTGTTCCAAAGAGCTTTCAATCTAGAAACTATGGGTGAAAGAGCCAAAAGATGTAGCAATTGGTTTTAGACAGACAGACAGACAGGCAGGCAGACAGACAGACAGACAGACAGACAGACAGACAGACAGGCAGACAGGCAGACAGACAGGCAGACAGGCAGACAGACAGACAGGCAGACAGACAGACAGACAGACAGACAGGCAGACAGACAGGCAGACAGACAGACAGACAGACAGACAGACAGGCAGACAGACAGACAGACAGACAGACAGACAGGCAGACAGGCAGACAGACAGGCAGGCAGACAGACAGACAGACAGGCAGGCAGACAGACAGACAGACAGGCAGGCAGACAGACAGGCAGACAGGCAGACAGACAGACAGGCAGACAGACAGACAGACAGACAGACAGACAGACAGGCAGGGAGACAGACAGACAGACAGACAGGCAGACAGACAGACAGACAGACAGGCAGACAGACAGGCAGACAGACAGGCAGACAGACAGACAGACAGACAGGCAGACAGACAGACAGGCAGGCAGACAGGCAGGCAGGCAGACAGACAGACAGGCAGACAGACAGACAGACAGACAGACAGACAGACAGACAGGCAGACAGGCAGACAGGCAGACAGACAGGCAGGCAGACAGACAGACAGACAGGCTATATACTCACTCAGATTATTAGAGGGCTGAGTGCATAATATGAGATCATAGAGATAAATTAGATCAAGTTTTAAAGGAACATGGATCCAATTTTTGTATTTTTTTTTTTTGATAAATCATTTTTATTGGTGTTTTAAACAAACAAACAATACAGTACAATAAACACTACAATAACGTGTCTGTTACAGTATTTTTTTTTTGTTACAATGATCAAAATTGTCACAAGTTTGTGTTTTAGACCTTTTGGAGTTGAAGGCCTCCCAATGCCAACCAGGAAATTAAAAGTATGCTAAGAGGAAAAATAATACAGTATAAAGCAAGACATTTCTTTCTATCCTGCTACATTGGTTTGTCTCGGGTCTGAGCCATAAACACAGGTCTGGCGGAGTCCCAAAGGAATTTTATATCTAGGAAAGTGTCAAGTCTTTGGGTTTTGAAGAAGCCATATTCTTCTAGTACTAGTGTGTCGTCGGTGTGAGTTATTAGCTCCTTCCATGTGGGGGCTGCTGTGCTCTTCCACTTTCTAGCAATTAGTGTTTTAGCCGAATTGATGGTGAATTGTATCAGACGTTGGCGTAAATAGTCTATTTTTCTGGGCAACAGGTTCAGTATTGCTATGGTAGGAGTTAGTTGAAAGGGGGAGTTAAGAATAATTTGTATCAGGGATTCAACGTGGAGCCAGAAGGGGTGTATAACAGGACAATCCCACCACATATGTAGCATTGTTCCTTTTTGCTCACAACCCCTCCAACATTTATCTGAGGTGGTGGGGTATATACTTTTTAACCTAGTGGGTGTAAGGTACCATCTTGATATGACTTTATAATTCAGTTCTATCATTTTTGTTGAGGTGGAAGAAATTTTGGTGCAGCGGAAGATGTACTTCCATGTCTGCCTGTCTAATTCAGTTTTCAGTTCTAAGTGCCATTTGTTTGTGAAAGTCGGTAAGTCTGTTGTGTGTTGAGTCAGTAAGAGAGACTTGGCTAGTGATAGGGAGTGTCTAAGTGTATTATGAGTTGAGCAGCTTGTTTCAAAGGGTGTTAGTGGTCTGGTCCAGTCAGAACTGTGTTCGGATGTGTCCAGTAGGTGTGTTAGTTGTTTGTGTTTGAGCCAGCTAGAAAATGCCCCGTTCAGGTATTGTTGTAGGTCTTGGCGCGTTTTCACTCTTTTGCCTGTCAACAGTTTATGTATGGGAATTGTGTATCCTACGTCTGGGTGTGATGTTGTGGGCTTTGTGAAATCTAAACCACCTAGAAACTCAGCGTTTGGAGACATAGGCGACATAGGGGATCTATAGGTGGAAATGTGAAGTTGGGTTTTGGTGATTTTGTTCCAGTTTTCAAAAACACTACTGTAGAGGGGGTATATGCTTTTTATGTCACTTCTATAGGATGGAGGTAGCCAACATAAAGTTCCAGCATTCGGGGTTCGTAAGATATGTGAGTCTATGGACACCCAGGCTTTGGTCATAGAATTCCTATGCCAGTCGAGTATTCTCTGGAGACTAATCGCCTTATAATAGACGTCTAGACAGGGGAGTCCCAAACCACCCTCTCCCTGCTGCCTGTACAGTGTCGTTTTGCTAACTCTTGGTTTGACCGTACCCCATATATACTTGTTTAGGATGTTCTGGAATCTACAAAGGAACGGGGTGGGTACCTTGATAGGAACTGCCTGCATGATATATAGGATTCTAGGTAACGTAGTCATCTTTAGCGTCTGGATTCTGCCCCACCACGAGAAGGGTTTTTTGGACCATGAATTTAGTTCTGTTTGTGTGGAATTGAGTAAGTTTGAATAGTTAAGTTGGAATAGTAATCTGTGGTTTGGTGTGAGATGAGTTCCTAGGTATTTTAATGCAGTGGTTTGTAGTTTATAGGGAGTGCGACTTACAAGTATGTTTAAGTCAGATTTAGGGAGATTAATATTCATCAATTCAGATTTGGTGTAGTTTATAGAGAAATAGGAAAGGTCTCCAAACTTTTTGAATTCGTGTGTGACTGCTTCTAGGGAGGTAAGTGGAGAGGCGAGAGACAAGAGGACATCGTCTGCGTAAAGAGACACTTTGTAGTTATTACCCCCTAAAGGTATCCCTACTATTTGCTCGTTTTCTCTAATACGTGCTGCCAACATTTCAATGCTGAGGACAAACAGTATGGGGGAAAGAGGGCAACCCTGTCTTGTCCCATTACTTATGTTAAGGTTATCTGAAAGGAGGCCGTTTATCCTAACTTTTGCAGTTGGTGAGAGGTACAATGCCTTGATTCTATTAATTATTGTGGCCCCAAACCCAAATTTTTGTAATGTGGAGAAAAGAAAATCCCAATTTAGACGGTCGAAAGCCTTTTCGGCGTCTGTGGATAGGAAGACTGTTTTAATGTTATTGGCTTTTGCGTATTCCATCAGCTGGAGTGCCCTGATGGTGTTGTCTCTTGCCTCTCTCCCCCCCACAAACCCCGTCTGGTCAGCGTGTATAAGTGTTGGTAGGATCGGGTTTATGCGTGATGCTATGATTTTGGCAAGGATTTTAAGATCAGTGTTTAAAAGCGAAATGGGCCTAAAATTAGATGGGGAGTCTTGATCTTTTCCAGCTTTAGGGATTACTGAGATATGTGCTTCTTTCATTAGCATTGGGAGGTGTCCTTCCTCATCCAAAGTGTGGAACAGGGATAGAAGGGGAGCAACTAGTAGATCTTTGAATGTCTTATAATATTTATTTGTAAGGCCGTCCGGACCAGGGCTTTTCCCGGATGGCAGGTCTGATATGGCTTTCAGAATTTCATGTGTAGTAATCGGTGAGTCTAGGCTCTGCCTTTGTTGTTCGGAGAGCGAGGGAACTGATATTGAGTCTAAATATGCTAGTATATCTTGCTTATTCGGGGGTGATTTGGTGGTCGATAGATTATAAATATGTTCATAATATTTCCTAAAAGTTTCAGCAATGTTTGGGCTATCATGGATTGTGTGTCCGTCCGTATCTTTAATAGAATATATATGGTTCGTTGAAGCTTTCTTACGTAGGGCTCTGGCTAACAGAGGGCCAGATCTATTGCCTCCGTGAAAATATACTTTTTTAAGGGCAAGGGCTCTTTTATGTGCTGCTCTTTGTAAGTAGTTGTTAACTGCGCTCCTAGCGGCCGTTAGTTTATCTAGTGTCGTATCACTGCCGGGGTTAAGTTTGTGTGCGTTTTCTGCTAGTTGCAGATGTCGGGTGAGGTTATTGTATTCTAAGTTTTGGGCCCTTCTTTTCCTTGCGCTGAGCTGTATAAAGCTGCCCCTAACAACTGCCTTATGGGCTTCCCATAACGTACTGATGTTGTCTACAGAGTTAGTATTGTGTCTGAAATATTCTTCTATTGTTTGTTTAAGTTTGGTGACTAAGTCTGGATCATGTAGTAATGAGTCATCTAGTCTCCATACAGTATGTCGTAGAGGTTTATTTACCCAGTCCAGTTCTAGACTAATCGTCGAGTGATCCGTCCATGCTGCTGTATAGAATTCTGTATGTGATGCTAATGACATGGTATTATGGTCTACAAGGAAATAATCGATCCTTGAAAAGGATCTTTGTGTATGTGAGTAGTGTGTGAATTCTTTTTTCTGTGGGTGTTGCAGTCTCCAGATATCGACTAAGGTATTTACCCGCAGGCAGTCAATTATATTTTGAGGGTTGTAGTTACTACAGGTCTTTTTGTTGGATGAACTATCTATCTTTGGGTTTAGTGTTACGTTTAAGTCACCTCCTACCACCACTGCGCCTGATTGTAGTTCCAAGATTTTGTTACCGGCTCTTCTTAGAAATCTAAGCTGGCCCGTGTTAGGGGCATACAAGCATGCGAGGGTCACTTGCGTGTTAAAGAGAAGCCCTGTGAGGATCAGGATTCTCCCCTCCGGGTCCTCAAATTTATTAGTAAGTTGGAAATGAGTGTTTTTATGGAATAGGATTCCCACTCCTGCTACTTTCTTTAGGGGATGGGAGTTGAAAAACCCCATAGGGTATTCTGGGGACGAAAATCTTGGGGAGTCTCGCCCCAAAAAATGGGTCTCCTGAACGAAGACTATGTCTCCTTTATGCTTCTTGAAGTGATTTAGTGCAATTGACCTCTTGGTGGGTGAGTTAAGGCCCCTGCAGTTTTGTGATAAAAGTTTAAGTTGGTGTGAGGACATGTTTAATGTTGAAAAATGGTGTAGTGTTGAAGAGGTGACTGAGATAGAATGAAGGGTACCTTATAAGAGAGCAGAGTAGTCCTGTCGATAAGATAAGGTGGTCAGGAGCGTCGTGAGAGAGCATGTGGGTTATATCGTGAGTCGCAGGGTTTTTCTGAACCCTATTAGTGATGTCATTCTTTCTGTGTACATGGCAGACCCGAACTGATTGGCATAAGCTACCTTCTGTATCTATGGTGACAAAAATCGTTATTGTACATGCAGTAACAAACATAATAAACAAAACAATGACTAACAAGAAACAAGAAACAGGGAACAAATATTGAGCCAGGCTAAAGGTCGCCCTGGCTGTATGGGGGAAAATAAACATGAAACCGAACACAGTTTAGCTAGGGAGTGCTTGAAACATTCATATGATATTTGATATAGCCTATTTCTGTATATTTACCCTAAGGTATACTATATTTCTTCATATAGTAGCTTTGCGGACCTCCTAAGAGGTTAAATAAGGGGTACATATTCAAACAATCAACCTGTAAATAGTAGAGCCAAATAAAACCGTGATTTATGAAAACTTCACTATAACTTATAAAGTGACGCTAAAGTCATTCAAAAGATTGTCTCACAAAGCTCCAAAGGGACTCTCCAATGGGTTGCTTGTGCTCCTTCAAGTGTCCTTCATGATAGGGGGAGAGGGAGTGGGTGGAAATCTCTGTCTCTTTCTGTTAACCCTCTGCCATTGTGAGCGTTGGGGTTGAGGTGGGTGAGAATCATCCATGGGTGATGAATTCTTGTCATTGCATCTTGGCAAATTGGGGGTTGGTATGCGTAAGGCTGTGCAAAATTCCTTCAGGTCTCCCGGATCTTTATATGTGATTATTTTGTTGTCTTTGTTGACTCTGATACTAAATGGGTAGCCCCACCGGTATTGGATCGCGTGATCACGCAAATGTTCTGTTAAGTATTTTGCTTCTCTTCTGTTGGCCAGGGTAACCGGGCTCAGGTCTGCATATATCTGAATTTGCTTCCCTTCAAAAGTGATTGGGGAGATTTTCCTGGCTGCTTGGGCTATTACCTCCTTGTCTTGGTATTTGTGGAATTTTAAAACAATGTCTCTGGGAGGTTCCGAATCTTTTGGTCTAGGCCTCAAGGCCCTGTGGGCCCTATCTAGTTGAAGAGGTAAGGAAGTGGGGTCGTTTGTCAGGAACTTGAACAAATTCTGCAGGTATTGAGGTATATGCTCTCCTGTAATGCTCTCTGGCACTCCTCTGATTCGCAGATTTTGCCTCCTTCCTCTGTTATCCAAGTCTTCAAGCTGGCTTTTAAGTTGTTGTAGTTGGATGTCATGAATGGAGAGGCATCGTGAGTGTTCATCTATAATGTTATTAGTATCATTAGCCTGCTCCTCTAAGTATTCCATTCTTTCTCCAAGCTCTGCTATTTCTTTTTTGACTTCTGCAAGTCCTTCCTTTAGAATTTTCCCCACATGTTGAATCAATGCAGTGAAGTCTTCCTTAGTTGGTAAGGAATTGATGTCTGCTTTAGTAAGTGGAGCATTATGGCTATCTGGGTTCTCAGCAGAGCTTGCAGTCGTAGTGGAATCTTGTTCAGAATCTGTATCTGGGCCTTGTGATGGGCATAATGCCTTGAAATAAGTATTAAGTTTGGACCCCGTGTTAGAAGGGGTTTTCTGCATTTTATCCCCTTTTAATTGTCTCCTGGCTGCCATGTGGGATGATATCTGAAGCTTTAAGTTATAGTTGAAGGGGTTAGTACGTTTGATGTCTGTAGCGTGTGAGCCAGATGTGTATTACAATAAGAGCAGCCCTGCACGAGGGGTTGATGGCGGTTTTGGCCCTTAGTTTCTGCGGTATGTGAAGTTCGTTAGGAAAGCTTTTGAATCGTAAGTCCAATTAGCCCTCACTAGTGTTGTGGCTAGTAAATGTTGTGATGCTTTATTTTAGGCAAATGTGCGTAAGTGAATAGGCTCCTCTGTTGTTCGCGCGTACTGCGCGCTTCGTTTAATAAGGCCTGCAGTGGTGGCTTATCTGTTGCTGTGTGTTTTATTTAGTATCTCAGCTTCTGAATAGTATGCTATGCTCGGTGCGGTGGGTGTTTAATTACCTCAGTGAGGATCTCATTTGCAGCGGTCCGCCCGGTAAGCGCTGTTTTAAGGCCCAGGCCGGCTGATGCCGGAACTTTCGGATGTTTTCAAAGAACTTGATCTTAGGGCTGATGCTGAGTCACTATTGTCGCTTAAGCTGTGCCACTGGCAGACGTGCTGTGTAACGGAGCAAGTTTGAGTATGTTTCTCTTAGTTTGGCATACTTTATAGGTGCTCCCTAGCTTCACTTAACACGGAGCTCAGTTTAGTTGCGACCGTCCATGTCGGCAGTCGGCTCCGCCCCCCCCAATTTTTGTATTTTATGATTCAATTAGAACACACAGTTTAAACAACTTTCTATTATCTCATGTGCTTTGTTCTGATAATTTTCTGTGTTAGAGATACCTAGGTAGCATCTGAAGCACTATATGACAGCAAATAGTGCTACCCTCTAGTGCTTTTGCCAATGTATAACATTCTTGCAAAACTGCTGCTATATAGTGCTCCAGAAATGGCTGGGCTCCTAAGCTTATGTCCCTGTTTTTCAACAAAAGATACTAAGAGAATGAAGAAAAAATGATAATTGAAGTAAATTAGAAAGTTGTTTAAAATCGCTGCTCTATCTGAATCATGAAAGAAAACATTTGGGTATCCTACCCCTTTAAGTCCCTAATTTAAATGACCGTTTCTATCTTACCACCTTCTAGTTTTATAACTGTATCTATAGAGGTCCAATCTGGATTTCTTTGCCTGCTATTGATGCTGACAGTGCGCATTACTGAGCTCCCACCTGTCCCGGATTTTTCAGGCACAGTTTGGGAGGTTTGTTCAAGCTCTCCTTCTGTTACTGTCTCTGACTTATAAAGGCCTTGGCTTCTAAAAGTAAAACCAAATATTGGGAAGTCATAAACTGTTATTGCTGTTATTTAAAAAAGAACATTACCAAAGTGAAAACAGAGTGTAAAAAAAGAATTTAAAAACAGGACAGTCACTAATACTCAAGTTTAAAGGGACAGTGTACGTAAAATTGTTTTCCCTTTAATATGTTTCCAATTACTTGTAATTGTAGCTGCAGGGTAAAATGTGTGTTAATTTGCACATTTATGTTTATTTTTGTATATGAAATAGCCTCTCTTTTTTCCCTTTTTTTTTTTTTTTTTTTTTTTTCTTTTTTTTTACTAATTGAAGTCTCACTCCATTGTTTTCAAGAACATGTCCATAAAAATGTGCTGAGCCTGCAGAAATAGCAGACTTTCTAATCTTCTCTATCTCTCCATAAATTAAGGCATCCTTTTAGTGGCAATTGAAAAGTAAAATTGTATTTCCTGTCTCTTCCACCCCCACTGGAAACTGTTGCTGCTTGTTATTTTAAATGACAAGATTAAAGGGACAGTATACACTCATTTTCATATAACTGCATGTAATAGACACTACTATAAAGAATAATATGCACAGATACTGATATAAAAATCCAGTATAAAACTGTTTAAAAACTTACCTAGAAGCTGTCAGTTTGGCTCTGTTGAAAAGGTAGCTGGAAAGCCCACTGCAAGTGGGAAATAAGACACTCCCCCCTTCTTTTGCATATGAAAAGACCCTTTACACAAACAGGAGCAAGCTGGAGAAGGTAGCTGACGGTATTCACATAAAACTTTGGGGCTTGGTTAGGAGTCTGAAAATCAGAGCAATGTTATTTAAAAATAAGCAAAACTATACATTTTTTTAAAAAAAAAACTTTATGGGCTTTATAAATAGATCATCTACAAAACATTTATGCAAAGAAAAAATTAGTGTATAATGTCCCTTTAAGGATTTTATCAAAGTATAAGAAATGAAGCTGCATTACTGCAACATACCAGAAGATGGCAACAAAGACAGTTTCCTAGAAGCATAAACAAACTACACAAACAGTTTAAAATAGCGACCAAAGGAAAACAAGCAGAAAAAGATAACAAGTTAAAAGACACTGTACTGTCACACTGGTTTCCTCTAATGTGTTTCCAACTACTTGTAATACCAGATGTGTGGGTGTGTGTATTTGTGGGTGTTTATGTGTGTGTGTGTGTGTATGTATGTGTATATGTGTTTGTGTATCATGTGTGTGTGTGTGTATGTATGTGTATATGTGTATATGTGTTTGTGTGTGTGTGTGTATGTGTGTGTGTATGTATGTATGTGTATATGTGTATATGTGTTTGTGTGTGTGTGTGTATGTGTGTGTGTATGTATGTATGTGTATATGTGTATATGTGTTTGTGTGTGTGTGTGTATGTGTGTGTGTGTATGTATGTATGTGTATATGTGTTTGTGTGTGTGTGTATGTGTGTGTGTATGTATGTATGTGTATATGTGTATATGTGTTTGTGTGTGTGTGTATCATGTGTGTATGTATGTGTATATGTGTTTGTTTGTGTGTGTGTGTGTATCATGTGTGTATGTATGTGTATATGTGTTTGTTTGTGTGTGTGTATCATGTGTGTATGTATGTGTATATGTGTTTGTGTGTGTGTGTGTGTATCATGTGTGTATGTATGTGTATATGTGTTTGTGTGTGTGTGTGTATCATGTGTGTATGTATGTGTATATGTGTTTGTTTGTGTGTGTGTATCATGTGTGTATGTATGTGTATATGTGTTTGTTTGTGTGTGTGTATCATGTGTGTATGTATGTGTATATGTGTTTGTTTGTGTGTGTGTATCATGTGTGTATGTATGTGTATATGTGTTTGTGTGTGTGTGTGTATCATGTGTGTATGTATGTGTATATGTGTTTGTGTATCATGTGTGTATGTATGTGTATATGTGTTTGTTTGTGTGTGTGTATCATGTGTGTATGTATGTGTATATGTGTTTGTTTGTGTGTGTGTATCATGTGTGTATGTATGTGTATATGTGTTTGTTTGTGTGTGTGTATCATGTGTGTATGTATGTGTATATGTGTTTGTTTGTGTGTGTGTATCATGTGTGTATGTATGTGTATATGTGTTTGTTTGTTTGTGTGTGTGTATCATGTGTGTATGTATGTGTATATGTGTTTGTGTGTGTGTATCATGTGTGTATGTATGTGTATATGTGTTTGTTTGTGTGTGTGTATCATGTGTGTATGTATGTGTATATGTGTTTGTGTGTGTGTGTGTATCATGTGTGTATGTATGTGTATATGTGTTTGTGTGTGTGTGTGTATCATGTGTGTATGTATGTGTATATGTGTTTGTTTGTGTGTGTGTATCATGTGTGTATGTATGTGTATATGTGTTTGTGTGTGTGTGTGTATCATGTGTGTATGTATGTGTATATGTGTTTGTGTGTGTGTGTGTATCATGTGTGTATGTATGTGTATATGTGTTTGTGTATCATGTGTGTATGTATGTGTATATGTGTTTGTGTATCATGTGTGTATGTATGTGTATATGTGTTTGTGTATCATGTGTGTATGTATGTGTATATGTGTTTGTGTATCATGTGTGTATGTATGTGTATATGTGTTTGTTTGTGTGTGTGTATCATGTGTGTATGTATGTGTATATGTGTTTGTGTATCATGTGTGTATGTATGTGTATATGTGTTTGTGTATCATGTGTGTATGTATGTGTATATGTGTTTGTGTATCATGTGTGTATGTATGTGTATATGTGTTTGTGTGTGTGTGTGTATCATGTGTGTATGTATGTGTATATGTGTTTGTTTGTGTGTGTGTATCATGTGTGTATGTATGTGTATATGTGTTTGTTTGTGTGTGTGTATCATGTGTGTATGTATGTGTATATGTGTTTGTGTGTGTGTGTGTATCATGTGTGTATGTATGTGTATATGTGTTTGTGTATCATGTGTGTATGTATGTGTATATGTGTTTGTGTATCATGTGTGTATGTATGTGTATATGTGTTTGTTTGTGTGTGAGACAGTGGAGGGCAGCATAGCCCAGAACGACCATAATAATTAAGGCCCTTAGGAGTGTGCTGCTGTGAAGGTTGCAACAATGTTGCATTAGTGAGGGTGGGGTTTAGCTTACCTTTAAGTAGTCAGCTCCCAAGGCCCAAACCCTCTTTTCCAGCTCGTCTTCACAGCGTCAGGATCATCTGTCAGGAGTCCTGTGGAAGAAGATGTCGGAATTAGATGAGCTGGTGATCGATGAGTTTGACTCTGGAGAAGATGTGGTGCAGCCTTCCCCCCCTCGCCCGGTGAGTCGTACCCCGGGGCCTAGCCTGTATCCTGAAGTTAGGGTTGTCTCTCCCTCCCCTCCTTTAATCCCCCTTTCAGTAGAGGTGGGTCCCCAAATAGCAGAGGAGGTTGTGGTAGGGGAACAGGGCCCTGTTCTGGGCGGGGGGGAGGCCGTATCTGCTCCGGTTGTTCTTACCGGGGAGGCGGTCTCCACGGCGGTAGCGCTGCTCCAATCTTTGGCAGCGGTGCTTTCCGGCGGGGGGCCGGCATCCCAGGGAGGCCCCCCGGCTTCAGTTTGCGCGCCGGCGTCCACGCGGTCCTCCATGGCCCCTTCAGAGCCCGTCTCTTCCGGTTTGGCCGCTTCCGGTGACGTCACTTCCGGTGACGTCACGTCCGGAAGCGCCATTCCGGACACAAGAGGCAAGCGGGCAGCATCGTCTTCTCCGCCGGGGTACGCAGGTAAGAGAGGGGTACCCCGGGGGGGGGGGCGACGCCCGCGGGGGGGTGCGCAGCGAGGCTCAAATACTCAGCGCCCGCGAAGGGACACTGATTTGGCGGCCATTGAAAGGGGTAGAAGGTTGCATGAGGGATCTCATGAGCAGGCCGCAAGCCTGACCGGGGGTATGTTAGCACTTGACGGTGCTCCGATTGGGGCAACTAGTGTGTCTGAGGGGCAAGTGGTTTCTGAAGGGCAAGGAACAAGGGCACGTTCGCCCGGTAGGGCCCAGATTAGGGAAACAGGCATTAATGAGCAGGCCGCAGGCCTGACGGGGAATATGCCTACTGCGCAACAAGTCGCAGGGCCTCAGGCCGCAATCACGCAGCCTGGGGGCAAGCGTAGGCCCGCGACTACATCGCGGCCTAGCAGACGACGTAGTACTGCGTCACGCAGCAAACGTAACGCCCGACAGGGTGCGCGGGCGGCGCCCGCGGGTGTGGCCCTCAGCGGGGCTCCGCCAGGTGTTGTCACTAGGGCTTCAGCAAAGAAAGGCCCAGTTATCACGCCCAGTCTATGTCAGGGCACGCAGGCTGCGACTGAACAGAATAGACAAGTACAGTTTGCTAATGCAGTGATGAATGTGCGTATGGCTGATATGGTTGATGATGGTATTGAAGAGTGTGGCAGTGATCACAGGAGCCCTAGTCCCCTAGGGTCCCGGGGTAATGTGGTTGGTGGGCCCTCGTCCCCTTCCCTGGGTACTCCTCTTTCACATTTTTCTCCACAGATCATTATGGAACCCAGAACTGCATTACAGCCACTCCAGTCCACCCCCAGTGCCGTGGAAAGGGAGCCACAGTCTCAGGAACAGCCATCCACCTCTTCTGGTCCTGTCCCGGTGCAACGCCTCTTGGGAGCTGGTAAGCGCGCTATTACTTTTGAACGTAGTGTTTTAAGTTCATCCTCGGATGATTCAGGTTCAGAGAGTGATAGATCCCTGGGGTTGGAAGCGAAAGGGCAAAAAAGAATGTATAGGATGGTGAAATGGTTAGTGGAAGAAAGGAAGGCTATGGGTCTTCCCCTCCCCCCTGGTTCATCCCGAATGGAGCCCACTGTTCCTATGTTGACACCTCCTGCGTCAACAGACTTAGTTAGCCCACTTATGGGGAACAGGCGCAGGGCAGCTATACATGGGGACACTGACACATGGCCTGCGTTTAGCCTTCATGAGCATCTCAAATCTAAGATGGTGCGGCGCATTCAGGGTGGGAGGTACGTGCACATGTTTGAGCTTTCTGCGGAAGCTTATCGCCAGAAAGAAATGGCGGATGATGGCACAGGCCCGAAAAAATTTAAACGTCCTGATTCCTATGAGGAATGGCGCAAGTGCTTTAGGGTTTATGCGTCCTGTTATATCTCTAAATTTCCCGATCAAGCCTTAAACATCCTGAAATATCAGGATTCCATTGAAACAGTGTACGAGAAGTACAGGGATGGAGCTTGGCGGGATTACGACGCTGCTTTCCGTAGGAAGATGGTTGGGAACCCTCTTCTTACTTTCGGTGACGTTGATTCGCGTCTGTGGGCGCAATTGGGTCCTGAAAAACAGGCGGCGCCTGCTGCAGTAGTCGGAGCATCGGGGGGCGTTAAGGCCTCGCAGCGCTCTCAACGGCGGGCCACAGGGGTGTGCTGGCGCTTCCAGGACAAATCATGTACCAGGGGAGCGGCATGCGCATTTCGGCACGCGTGCAGAACCTGTGGTGGCGGCCACTCGGGGTCCGAGTGTACCAGAACCCAGGACGCGGGTCGTCCCCAGGAGAGACCAGCAGCCGGGTCCAAACCTTTCACTGTTGGAAAGGGCGGCCACACCTCTGAAGGTGGCCGTAATTGAGAAGTGGCTGCTGCTATACCCATTCAAGGAGGCCACCTTGCTGCTTAGTGGCGGTCTGCGGTCGGGATTTGTTATCCCAGTCGGATCGCACGTGGAGGGTTCCTTGTCACACAGGAACCTGAAATCCGCGTATCAGTTTCCCGGGGTTTTGCGGGATAAACTGAATAAAGAGATTGGGTTGGGTCGTATGGCAGGCCCATTTGAGGATATTCCCCTTCCAGGGCTGGTGGTATCTCCCTTGGGGGTGGTTCCAAAAAAGGAGCCGGGTAAATTTCGGCTCATCCAACATCTGTCCTTCCCGAAGGGTCGTTCGGTGAATGACGCCATCCCCCCTGAACTGAGCTCAGTTTCTTACCAATCATTTGATGAGGCATTGGGGCTAGTTCGCAGGGCAGGGGCCAGGGCTCTGATGGCTAAACTGGATATAGAGTCCGCCTTCCGGCTCCTGCCCATTCACCCCTCCTCTTTTAGGCTTATGGGGTGCTATTTTGAGGGGCAGTACTACGTGGACAAATGCTTGCCCATGGGGTGCTCAATTTCGTGTGCCTACTTCGAGGCTTTCAGCTGCTTCTTGCACTGGGCCATTGCGGAGGTGGCCGGATTCGACGGCCTGGCACACTATTTGGATGATTTTCTGCTGGTTGGGCGGACAGGATCATCTGAGTGTGCTTTCCTGATGAAAGTCACTAGGTTTATAATGGATAGAATGGGAGTTCCTCTGGCGGAGGACAAGTCCCAGGGTCCTTGCACGTGCCTTACTTTTTTGGGCATTGAGGTTGATTCGGTGGCAGAGCAGTGCCGTCTGCCACATGACAAAGTTCAGCGCATGTTGGAGTCGGTACGCGCTATGAGAGCAGAGCTGTATAGCTCCGTGAAGGATCTTCAAATCCTATTGGGTTTGCTGAACTTTGCCGGCAGGATCATTCCCATGGGAAGAATATTCCTTCGCAGGCTCGAGAGGCAGCTGTGCGGCACAAGATCGCAGACCCGGAGGTTCCGGGTGTCTGCGGAGATGGTGGAAGATCTTAAGGTCTGGGAAGATTTTCTTCTCCACTTTAACGGGATCTGTCTGTGGCGGGAGGTTGTTCCTTCTAACGCAGCGATCCAGTTGTTCACTGATGCGGCTGGGTCCCACGGGTACGGGGCTTTCTTGGCCGGGCAATGGAGCGCTGGCCCATGGCCCGCCGCGTGGATAGAGAGAGGCTTGGTCAGGAACCTATGCCTTCTCGAACTGTTTCCCATACTGGTTGCTCTTGACATTTGGGGCAATCAGCTTCGCGACCGTGAGGTGGTTTTCTGGACAGATAACATGAGCGTTGTTTATGCTGTTAACAGATTATCATCTAGTTCCCCTCCGGTTGTCCGGTATTTGAGACTGTTGGTGCTGAGGTGTCTGCACCTGAATATTGTGTTCCGTGCTAAGCATGTCCCGGGCGTCCAAAATAGAATTGCTGATGCGCTCTCCCGTTTTCAATGGGAAGCATTTTATGCTCTGGTGCCCGATGCGGACACTAACGGATTGTCCTGTCCCACTTACTTATGGCAGGTGGCGCTGGATGGGGCCCCTTGATTGCGATGGTGCGGGCTTCCCTCGCTCCGTCTACCTGGGCTACGTATGTGAAATACTGGACGGAGTGGATCGCCTTTTGTGACTTCAGGTGTCGTCCCTCCTGTGACGGGGACCAGTGGGGCTTGCTTGAATGGATTACCGAACTTAAAGGTAATGGTGTTTCGAAGACTGCGATGGGTTCACGCCTGGCGGCAGTGTCCTTTTTCTGCAAGTTGTATGGGCTTGTTGACGCCTCGAAGACCTTCCTGGTTAGGCAGGTACTTCGGGGCTGGGGGCGTATGGCCCCCAGGGTCAGGGATTTCAGGGAACCAGTTACCATGGAGCGTCTGGTAACGTTGTGCCGAGTTTTGCCGGCGGTCTGTTCATCCGCCTATGAAACTGCCCTATTCTCAGCCGCCTTTGGGCTGGCTTTTCACGGGGCTCTTAGGGTAGGGGAAATTGTCCCGCCCTCTAAGAACAAGACGGGCGGCCTTTTGCTGCCTCATGTTAGAGACGACGGGTCGTCTATCTTGGTCTTTCTTCCCAGATCCAAAACTGACCAGGAAGGGAGAGGTGCCTGGTTGGCTTTGCCATCCCATGTTGAATCTGTTTGCTGCCCGGTCAGACTGGTTAAAGCCTATATGGACGTGCGTCCTGAGGGTTTCTCGCAATTTCTAGTTCACGAGGACGGTTCCCCGTTGACTAGATTCCAGTTTAGGAAGGTGTTGGCCTGGGCAGCATCAAAGGCAGGTCTTGATCCCAGGGTGATTGCTCCCCATTCCTTTAGGGTGGGCGCGGCCACCACTGCCGCTAGTTTAGGATGGTCGGCTGACCATATTAGAGCTCTGGGGAGATGGAGGTCGCAAAGGTATCTTTTATACGTTAGGCCTTTGACTGTTTAGAAATGATTATGTTTTGCAGATGCATGGGATAACCTCTGTTTCTTTTCTTAGGACCAAGGAGCGGTCCACTGAGAGTATGGATTACGGGGCATTCGTACATCCACTGGGCGGAGCTTCGAGCGATCGCGAGACCTGATGGGCGTCAGCTGGGGTTCCCCTCTTCCCGAGTCACTGTTAGGTGGTTAGGGCGCAGGGGGCTTACGTGGCAGGCTCTGCCTGAGTTGCTGCAGGGGGCTTTGCGCAGGTGGGAGAAACCCCATGTACTGATCATTCACGCAGGTGGAAATGATATGGGGCTCCTACCGTGCAAACAGCTCAGTGCGGTTATTCAGTCGGATCTGCGCACGATTCAGGCATGGATTCCCCAAGTCAGGATAGGGTGGTCTAACATCATCCCCAGAATAGAATGGCGCCATATGCAGTCTCATCGCGCGGCTTTTCAGGTCCGCAAGAAAATTAACAGAGAAGTGAGGATTTTCTTAGGGCAGTCAGGTGGGTTTGTTGTGGAACATGGGAACATATCAACGGCTGAGAGGTGCCTCTACAGAAGGGACGGGGTGCACCTCTCTGAGAGGGGCATTGACCTGTTCCTCTGTAATTTGAGGCGTGCTATACTTAATCATCTATAGGTGTGGCGGCAAGAGGTGAGCCTGTTGGGCTATCTCTTGTGGCGGTTGGTCCGCGCCCCGGTTTGCCATCAGAGGTAGAGTGACGGCTGCCCAGGGGAGGGTGATCTCTGCAGGCGCGCGCCTGGGGTCCCTCCCATTCTAAGATGCCGAGAACTCCCTAAGCTTCTGCGGCAGCTGAGCTCCGCTTGTGTGGGCATTCACGGGCGCGGTCCATTCTCCTAGCAGGGGGTCCCTACTCCTAGCTAGATTGCCGCCACATGTTTTAGCTGGCCCCGTTGAGTCCAGCCGGTTCTCACGTTCTACAATAAATGCGACCTTCGGGTCTTTTCCCATATATCTGTGTCTGCGTGGTTATTCAAGTATTACAGTTTTATACAAAGTTATTTAAGAGTTATAGTTGTACATAGTTAAGTTGTTGAGTCAGTTCTATGGCTCCAGTTATTATTTGTACATAGTTATGTGTTGAGCCAGTTTTATGGCTCCAGTTATTAAAGTTTTCCAGCAAGCCAGGAGGATAGGGC
Organism: Bombina bombina; assembly: GCF_027579735.1. NCBI lineage: Eukaryota > Metazoa > Chordata > Amphibia > Anura > Bombinatoridae > Bombina > Bombina bombina. Next base: position 603,578,425 of record NC_069505.1, on the reverse strand, counting down.
ATTTAATTAATTATGTATCATGTGTGTATGTATGTGTATATGTGTTTGTGTATCATGTGTGTATGTATGTGTATATGTGTTTGTGTGTGTGTGTGTATCATGTGTGTATGTATGTGTATATGTGTTTGTGTATCATGTGTGTATGTATGTGTATATGTGTTTGTGTATCATGTGTGTATGTATGTGTATATGTGTTTGTGTATCATGTGTGTATGTATGTGTATATGTGTTTGTGTATCATGTGTGTATGTATGTGTATATGTGTTTGTTTGTGTGTGTGTATCATGTGTGTATGTATGTGTATATGTGTTTGTGTGTATCATGTGTGTATGTATGTGTATATGTGTTTGTGTATCATGTGTGTATGTATGTGTATATGTGTTTGTGTATCATGTGTGTATGTATGTGTATATGTGTTTGTTTGTGTGTGTGTATCATGTGTGTATGTATGTGTATATGTGTTTGTGTGTGTGTGTGTATCATGTGTGTATGTATGTGTATATGTGTTTATGTATCATGTGTGTATGTATGTGTATATGTGTTTGTGTATCATGTGTGTATGTATGTGTATATGTGTTTGTGTATCATGTGTGTATGTATGTGTATATGTGTTTGTTTGTGTGTGTGTATCATGTGTGTATGTATGTGTATATGTGTTTGTGTGTGTGTGTGTGTATCATGTGTGTATGTATGTGTATATGTGTTTGTGTATCATGTGTGTATGTATGTGTATATGTGTTTGTGTATCATGTGTGTATGTATGTGTATATGTGTTTGTTTGTGTGTGTGTATCATGTGTGTATGTATGTGTATATGTGTTTGTGTGTGTGTGTGTATCATGTGTGTATGTATGTGTATATGTGTTTGTGTGTGTGTGTGTATCATGTGTGTATGTATGTGTATATGTGTTTGTTTGTGTGTGTGTATCATGTGTGTATGTATGTGTATATGTGTTTGTGTGTGTGTGTGTATCATGTGTGTATGTATGTGTATATGTGTTTGTGTGTGTGTGTGTATCATGTGTGTATGTATGTGTATATGTGTTTGTGTATCATGTGTGTATGTATGTGTATATGTGTTTGTGTATCATGTGTGTATGTATGTGTATATGTGTTTGTGTATCATGTGTGTATGTATGTGTATATGTGTTTGTGTATCATGTGTGTATGTATGTGTATATGTGTTTGTTTGTGTGTGTGTATCATGTGTGTATGTATGTGTATATGTGTTTGTGTATCATGTGTGTATGTATGTGTATATGTGTTTGTGTATCATGTGTGTATGTATGTGTATATGTGTTTGTGTATCATGTGTGTATGTATGTGTATATGTGTTTGTGTGTGTGTGTGTGTATCATGTGTGTATGTATGTGTATATGTGTTTGTTTGTGTGTGTGTATCATGTGTGTATGTATGTGTATATGTGTTTGTTTGTGTGTGTGTATCATGTGTGTATGTATGTGTATATGTGTTTGTGTGTGTGTATCATGTGTGTATGTATGTGTATATGTGTTTGTGTATCATGTGTGTATGTATGTGTATATGTGTTTGTGT
>NC_069505.1:603544372-603566872 GCF_027579735.1 Bombina bombina | reverse complement strand
ATGGGAAGGAACAACAATGCCAGACCGCTATATAGAAGTCAGCATATGTGGGACACAATCACAATATATACGTACATGTACATAACACGCATCACCCATCACGCAACCACAAAGCACACATTTAGATTTTATTCAGCACACAATAACAATGTAGCACAATACAACAACACAATGAGGATTTCACAACTACATAGGCAGGTTAATAATATCATGACGTCATTACAAGATTCAACCATACACATCACAGATTCACCACTGTACCGCCCCTTTAGGAACTTTAACACTCAATACTACAATACAACATATACGTAAAACACACTTTTGAACAGCATTATTATGGAGATTTCAATGGGACAATTCAGAAATATTGTCAGATCGCACATCAATTATATATATAATACTACAGATGGCAGCCGGAAGTTATTCAGTATTCGTGCAATTTTTATGGGACGCATACAATATCGTCAGATCGAAAATCACTTATATATATAATACTACAGATGACAGACGGGAAGTTCGGAATTATTATTGCGATTTTAAAGGGACGCGTACAATATTCACATCTCGGCAATCACTTATATATACAATACTACAGATGACAGCCGGAAGTTATTCAGTATTAGTGCGATTTGAAAGGGACGCGTACAATATTCACATCTCGGCAATCACTTATATATACAATACTACAGATGACAGCCGGAAGTTATTCAGTATTAGTGCGATTTGAAAGGGACGCGTACAATATTCACATCTCGGCAATCACTTATATATACAATACTACAGATGACAGCCGGAAGTTATTCAGTATTAGTGCCATTTGAAAGGGACGCATACAATATTGACATCTCGGCAATCACTTATATATACAATACTACAGATGACAGCCGGAAGTTATTCAGTATTAGTGCCATTTGAAAGGGACGCATACAATATTGACAGCTCGGCAATCACTTATATATACAATACTACAGATGGCAGACGGGAATTTCGGAATTATTATTGCGATTTGAAAGGGACGCGTACAATATATTACAGCTCGGCAATCACTTATATATACAATACTACAGATGGCAGACGGGAAGTTCGGAATTATTATTGCGATTTTAAAGGGACGCGTACAATATTGACAGCTCGGCAATCACTTATATATATAATACTACAGATGGCAGACGGGAAGTTCTGAATTATTATTGCGATTTTAAAGGGACGCATACAATATTGACAGCTCGGCAATAACTTATATATACAATCCTACAGATGGCAGATGTTCCTTTATCATTTACAAACAATATTGCAGCAACATTGATCGATCACATTCGATGCACATTATACACAACTATGCACTTTCATTCATGTTAGCCTGGACGTGTGCTTGTTACTATAACATCGCGTTTAGGAAATATTGATTACGCATATGAACAAACATTACAAACATGCACTGTATGTGTGATATTTGACACTTTCACATTGAGAATCATTGTTTGAAACTAACATTTCAGCAAACAACAAATAAACGCCCACTGTGAAAGCATTCGCGCCGCTCACATACAAACAGGTGAATACAATCAGCAATCATTACAAACTCACTACCATTGGACTAATTGTACTATAAATCCCCCAAACAACATGGCCAATGCATCACTTGTGATCCACATCAGATCAAGTGCTTACCTTGTTACGCTGTTTTGAAAGATGGATGACGATGACATGGTAGACGCTGCTGGTGGTGCTATTGGCGAACTAGCTGTTGGTCGAATCAGGCAGCCTCGGCGGCTCAGACCTAGACGAAGGGGTCGTCTGGTTCGAGGTCCTCGTGTCTACAGGGTGAGACCCACCTTGGAAAACATGAGTGACTTTGAGGTTTTTGATAAGTATCGGCTCGATCGCGAACAGCTCATTGGCCTTTACGAGCTTCTTAAACCTCATTTGGAGCCACGTATACAAATAAGGACTGCTGTTCCCCCCATGAGTAAGATGCTAAGCTGTCTATACGTCCTGGCCTCCGGGAGTTTTCAATCCGGAGAACTGTACATGCATGGCCTGGCTCAAGGTACATTCTCTGGGGTGTTTGATAACTTTCTGAACGCCATGGTACGTATCAGTAAGCAATACATAGGATTCCCACAGAATGATGGTGATTGGAGGCGCCTGAAGCGGGAATTCTTTGATATTGCTCAATTGCCCAATGTCTTGGGAGCCATTGATTGTACCCACATTGCGCTGCGTGCTCCAATTGATGACTTGCCCTTCAGAAATCGCAAACATTTTCATAGCCTCAACGTGCAGTATGTTTGTGACGCACGGATGAGGATTATGCATGTGTATGCGAATTTTGGAGGTGCTTGTCATGATGCCCGCATCCTCTCTCTGTCGTCCCTGTGGAGACAGTTTGAGGAAAGACAAATGCCCCCTGGTTATCTCGTTGGTGAGTATTTGTGCACAACATGGTTAATTATTTTGACAATTGCCCCTGTATTTTTTAACTGTTAGCGTCATGTTCAGCTATAGGATTAAATTTAACCATTTGTTATTTACCGACGCTAATGTCTATTTTTATTGAAATGCAGATATGTAGCATGTCTTACCTTAAGTGTTCAGATAGAGAATGCAATGTAAACATGTAGTTAGCATTTTACACAAGGTTTGTTTTAGGAGAAATACGCATATGTAGCATGTCTTAGATGAAATGGCAATATATTATCTCATGCAATTTAACCCTGTCATTGTCTTTTTCTGCTAATGTCTATTTTTATTGAAATGCAGATATGTAGCATGTCTTACCTTAAGTGTTCATATAGAGAATGCAATGTAAACATGTAGTTAGCATTTTACACAAGGTTTGGTTTAGGAGAAATACGCATATGTAGCATGTCTTAGATGAAATGGCAAGATATTATCTCATGCAATTTAACCCTGTCATTGTATTTTTCTGCTAATGTCTATTTTTATTGAAAAGCAGATATGTAGCATGTCTTACCTTAAGTGTTCATATAGAGAATGCAATGTAAACATGTAGTTAGCATTTTACACAAGGTTTGGTTTAGGAGAAATACGCATATGTAGCATGTCTTAGATGAAATGGCAATATATTATCTCATGCAATTTAACCCTGTCATTGTCTTTTTCTGCTAATGTCTATTTTTATTGAAAAGCAGATATGTAGCATGTCTTACCTTAAGTGTTCATATAGAGAATGCAATGTAAACATGTAGTTAGCATTTTACACAAGGTTTGGTTTAGGAGAAATACGCATATGTAGCATGTCTTAGATGAAATGGCAATATATTATCTCATGCAATTTAACCCTGTCATTTTATTTTTCTGCTAATGTCTATTTTTATTGAAATGCAGATATGTAGCATGTCTTACCTTAAGTGTTCATATAGAGAATGCAATGTAAACATGTAGTTAGCATTTTACACAAGGTTTGGTTTAGGAGAAATACGCATATGTAGCATGTCTTAGATGAAATGGCAAGATATTATCTCATTCAATTTAACCCTGTCATTGTCTATTTCTGCTAATGTCTAGTTTTATTGAAATGCAGATATGTAGCATGTCTTACCTTAAGTGTTCATATAGAGAATGCAATGTAAACATGTAGTTAGCATTTTACACAAGGTTTGGTTTAGGAGAAATACGCATATGTAGCATGTCTTCGATGAAATGGCTAGATACAGATTTAGATATAATTTTTTTTTTTTTTTTTATGTTTCTGACAACTTTTAATATGGATTATGGTTTTTAAAAAATATATTTATACAACAATATACTAGTTTAAGTATTCTGTTTGAATTATGTTCTGTTCTAAATTTATAGGTGATTCTGGGTACATGAGCCGGCCTTGGCTCATTACCCCCTTGCGTAGCCCAACTGATGTGTCTGAGGAGCGCTACAATAGGGCTCATAAGAGAACCAGGGCGGTGGTTGAAAGGATGTTCGGGCTCCTGAAGATGAGATTCAGGTGCCTGGACCGTTCTGGAGGAGCACTCCAGTACAACCCAAAGAAGGTGGCTAAGATCGTTGTAGCCTGTAGCGTCCTGCATAATATTGCACAGCGGGCTGGGATGCTGCAGGCCGTCCCGGTGGACAGAGACCTCCTCAGAGATGAGGAGGATGATCCTGTTCTAGAGGGGGAATTCCAGGACGAGGGACTTGATGTCAGAGCAGACGTCATCAACCGCCACTTTAGACGGTAAATAATAGAAGTTACACTGGAGTATTTTCAATAGATGTGAACTCTAGGGAAATGACAAGTAGAGAATTGTGCAAACATGTTAGTATTGATAAAATGTTATAATAATATTTATTTCTCATAATATAGGTGATGCTCTGGGCATTGGGTCCTATAGCGAGTCTTTGCCACCTGGTTTTTATAGAGGACATCAGATGGTAAGTAGAAATGTATGGACTGTTGCTGGCATGATTTGTACACAAATACATAATATGGCATAAATTTTTAAAAATATAACTTTGTTTACACATTACTTATGTACATAATCAGAAAGGGATACTCTAGAATGACTATGGTTCAATGTCACACAGAGGTTTGTTCTGCTCAATATGACTCATCTTCACACTTGATAGAAAATAACACAGGTTCATACACAGGCTTAGTAAGCTAGTGATAGATATTTATTATGAAATGGGGGGTGGGAGAGGGGTACAGAACTGATTCACACACTTGTATGAAATCTTTATATATAATTTCTTACATTAGGGAGATGACTTAATATAAAGACTGAAAGGGAACAATTTGAAGCCTGACAGTGAAGATTTCCAAGACTGACAGTGGGGAAAAAGCCAAGATTGAAATTGAAGTATACCAATGGGATCATGTCTGGCATATTTAAATTCTGCTGACCTTGAAAACCATACAAAGACATGTTCACATGGTAAGTGCAAACTATTTGATAGAATAAGGCTGTGGAGACATCCTATTGGAGACACTTAGATGATTTTCTATTTTGTAGATGGTATTTCCCAGTCCTCTATTTAATGAACTGATGAATAAGACACCTATTGAAGATCAACTGTTTACCCCTGAATTGACATTCAAAGACCATGCATTGTCCAGGTTGGTGTACCAATGCATGCTAGTGAAGACTGTAGAATATTAGTAGCTTACATACATTAGTCATATTTAGTTCTTAATTAGATATTTAGGGATCACAATCAGACACTTAGATGATTTTACTTTTTTAGATGGTATTTCCCAGTCCTCTATTTAATGAACTGATGAATAAGACACCTATTGAAGATCAACTGTTTACCCCTGAATTGACATTCAAAGACCATGCATTGTCCAGGTTGGTGTACCAATGCATGCTAGTGAAGACTGTAGAATATTAGTAGCTTACATACATTAGTCATATTTAGTTCTTAATTAGATATTTAGGGATCACAATCAGACACTTAGATGATTTTACTTTTTTAGATGGTATTTCCCAGTCCTCTATTTAATGAACTGATGAATAAGACACCTATTGAAGATCAACTGTTTACCCCTGAATTGACATTCAAAGACCATGCATTGTCCAGGTTGGTGTACCAATGCATGCTAGTGAAGACTGTAGAATATTAGTAGCTTACATACATTAGTCATATTTAGTTCTTAATTAGATATTTAGGGATCACAATCAGAAAAAGGAATACATATTATAGTTGATATAGAGGTATTTGAATGGACATGAAATATTACATTTATGTTCAGCATACATATATTGTTTACATGTGATATACATTATTATGTATAAATTTAATTTTTGAAATTTAAATATTATTTTTAATCAACAATATAATGGTGTATGTATTTCATTAATTTAAAATGAATGTAATGATTATCTTTAAAAAATGTTGATCAAAGTTAGAGCATAGACACCATATGATTTTAAATGTATTTTATGAATATTTTACAACGTGTGTATTAACTTTGTTCCATTTTTATTATTTGTCATTTCAGATTGGCATCTGATGACTTCATGGAATATTTATTTATTTTCTATTAAATATATATTTTTTTTTTAGCAGATTCTAATATATATCAATATAATCTGTAAATAAATAAAACTTGGACTCCCATGACTGGTAGTTGGCTATTTGACAAGCACATGCATAAGAGAAAATAATGCATTAATAGTAGAAAATAAAATTCTTCAGAGAATATTAAAAGATATATTTTAACATTAATTGGGGAGTCATATTCTTCAATGCTTTTATATTGAAAAAGTATATATTAAAAATATTTAGGATATGTATTAATATTATGATTGTTTTAACATTTAATAAGGTGAAGTGGTTCAATTACATGAAAGTGACAGTGTTGTTGAATGTAAAAAGAATTGTATAAGATCATGTATCTTCCTTAGGTATCTCAAAACATTATTAGAAAATATTTTACAATTATTACATTTATAAATGGTAGGTCATTTAACTTTATAATTTTTAATAATTAGTTATTGGATGCCAGGTTAATCTATGTAATTTTCTAGTGGAGTCATTTAACTATACTTAGTAATATTATGTATTTATTACAATCTTACCTCTTGGGTTAGACATCAAATATCTATATAGAATGTAATTTCCCCTTTAGTTTATTTTGTCAATGTTAAATAAAAATACAATATGTTTGGGTCCTTAAAGGGGTCATTCAAAATGTATATTTTGTATACATTGTTACAAATATCATACAAGAATTTAAACATATTTAGAATGTACTATAGAATTACATTCAGTCTTTAAATATACTTGTTAAAATAAAAATAAATGCACATATCTTAGTGAATGATATAAGGCATCTATATGCAAACAACAATCAGCATCAAAATAGCCTATGTAGAGATGTATTTAATCCACGAATATATATAATTACAATATAATGATTGAATAACAAAACATATTAAGTTGGTCAAATATAAGATTATGATACAAAATGCATACATAACATATAGCTTAATGTCCCTCTACGCTGAAGGCTAAAAAATACCTCATTTAATAAATATATTTCAGTCAGTGTGTAAAACAATCTAGAAGTTAATCTAAATTTGCTTTACTCATATGTTAGACTCATTTAGCAAAAGGAAGGTGCCTAGGTTTATGATATATTAAGCATTATTGTGAAATGTTTATTTAAAGGGACATGAACTCAAAATATACTTAAAGGTAGCCATTTAAAAAAACAATGATTTATACATTCTGAATGAGTATTCTATTTTAATCAACTTTAAAACTTGTCTCATATTATGAATGCTCATTGTGATGTTGCTATCATTACTTTAGAAATAAGGCAGTAAATAGCTAATTTATTTGCTTCAGTACTCTGGACAGAACTTGATTGTTTGGAATAATTGATGCAACAATCGTCAAGGACAACCCAGGTTTTTATTAAACAATTGTCCGTAATATAAAATATCATTATTGATTTTCAAAGAAACATAACAAGATAACTTAACATTTGATAATCGTATTAAATAATAAAGTTGATTAACATTTAATGCTCAATCACCAATGGTAAATTTGTTTGGACAGTGTCCCTTTAAGAGCTTGAAATAGTGTATTTACTTCTCTTCCTATCTTGACATACTTTGCTTGAAAAGCATATCGAGATAGGCTCAGTAGATGAAGATTGGTGGATGCACAGAGATGCCTTATGTGATTGGCTCAACCATGTGCATTTAAATTTCTTATGTTGAGGATATATAAATACTAAGAGAAAATGATTTACATTTTAAAGTCTAAACAATCTTCTATCTCTACAGATCATTTGATACAATTGTTTGTAATGTCTCTTTAAAACTAAAGACGCCATTGCACAATAACATATATGAGCACTTCAGAGAAATACAAGCTCGAGGTTTATTTGCGAATAACAAAGCTGTAGTTTAACATTTATAAACAGATTATCAAAGTTACTGACATTCTTCCCGGAATTTTAACATTAATAAATATTGCGTGGGAAACGCATCTTCAAACACCAGATTAGCATATTTAAACATTAGTGTAATGTCACGCAATAGCACACAATCAATGTGCATTATAAATACATTTAATAGAGCAATGTCAATACTTCACAATCAATTTATTTAAAGAACAATAAAGACATACAATATTAAATGTGTATTTGTATTAAAGAAACAGACCGTTATTAAACCGAGAAATGTCTACAACATTAATAATGTGACAGGATGAGATTTTAAAGAGTATTTAATCATTAATATTTCACGGATCACGGATATTAAATCTGCGTCACACATATCCGCATGACAGGCCCATGAGTTACAAATAAGTCTACATGAAAAATGAAGTTACAGCACCACCAAGCGGTATGTGTAAGGAAGTTACTAAGATATGAAACATTAAGGAACGGCCAATCAGAGTTCATCACACAAACACAACTTGAGTCAGGATGGTCTCACAGACATTATAACAATATTTCAAACTTTTATCCAATCAGATGTACAGATAAATTGTCCCATGGTGCATCTCATGTTTACTTCACCATATAAAAGTCCATTACACGTTGCCATCTTTGTCAGTTCTCTAATGCCTGCAGGCAGTCTTATATATTAATATTATTATAATATATTTAGTAGCCAACCGAGCAGGCATGTCAGTTCCCAGGTTCACCAAGGAGGAGAGCGCTGCACTGGTCCACGCCGTCAAGGACTTTTATCCCCAGCTGTTTGGGAACAAGAGGAGCTCGACAGATGCGCCTGTTAAGAAGGCCCTCTGGGAGTCTATCACCAATGCGGTTAGATTGGTGTGTGACGTCCAGAGGACCCAGGATCAGATCATGAGGAGATTCGGAGATATGAGGTTGCGTTTATCGAAAAAAGTCAACCTCATAAGGGACTGGGTACAAGCCCGTAAAAGAGGGGGCCAAAGAAAGGCCCCGCGGAAACTGTACCTACTCCCTTATGAGGTGACTTTATGCGAGCTCCTCAATCTCCGGGTCCCCAAAAGATTTAGATCCTCGCCATCCTCGGCCTCCTCTTCTTCCCTCCCAGCTGCGGGATCTGAAAGTCCTGACGCGGGGGACAGGGCAGATGCTTCTCCGTCCGGTGGCCTGGGAGGACCCGATAGAGAATCTGAACCAGGTAATTATCCAACTTCATATAATATTTATAATGTTAAAAATCCAAAATGTGTATTTAGTCAGATACTAAACCTATACAGATCTCACAACATACACTACATATGATGTTTAGATATCTGATTTTACATTAGTGATACATGAAATTGGAATGATGTTTATTGCGCTCTACAGAATATGCGTCACAGAGCGGAAATCTAATTTCGCATCCACGTTAACATGGGTTTGCGGAAAGTGGCATTGCTTTATACATGTTGGTCAAATGACGGATGCGTAATTCCGCTTGGAATCATTGCGCAATGATCGCGAAAATGGCATTTCTCATCCACGTTAACATGGGTTTGCGGAAAGTGGCATTGCTTTATACATGTTGTTAAAAATTAAATGGAAAATCTTAGATTAGTGAAGAATACAGTATTCTTATTTTAAATATTATATCTAATAAAAAACGAATAATACTAATAAATTATAACATATGGCCATCAATTGATGATTATGTAATAACAAGCATATATTCTTAAAGATACAGTAAACAACACAACTGATTGAAAATAAGAGTCCAGGATATATTTATCATTCATTTAATTGCGGAAACTATTAACTCATGGGACTACCAAAGGATTAATATTTTTCTATTGATTTGTTATTAATGTAAATATTTTAAACATGGCATGATTAGTATTAATGATATGCAATCCTCATTTAATATATTACAGATATGGATGTGGCTGCTGGATCCTCAAGCCAGGGCTTGTCACAGTATGGTATGTCTCATTTTAATTGACATTTGTCTTAGAAACATGGAATGAACATTACATACTAAATACACATTGTTCTATATTTATATGTAATGTCTATTTAATAGATGAAAATTATATAATTATTCGGATATACTTAAATAACATATTTGATTTTAATTGCATGCTCAATACCATTCATTACATCAACATATGGAGTAGATAATTCATTAACAAACAACAACATTGTGGAATCTATTTAATTTTAGATTAAAGGGATACTGAACTACAATTATTAATATTGTCTTTCACATACAGTATGCAATATTAATAAACATAAAATATAATACTATCATCATATGTGACATATTCTATTGCTAAATGTATTTTAAAATAAATAAAGTACGTTTATGTGCATCTAAATATTTGTTGACCAACCTGGGTTTATATTGATGATTGGTGGATACCTTCAACAAACAATATTTATTGAATCCAATATTCCTTATCTGCCTTTAAGATTAATATCGAACAACATTCGAATTATAATAGGAGTCAATGTTAAATCATTTTTTACAGTTTGAACATAGAAATCAATTATTTAAATTAATCATGTCAGTGTCCCTTTAAGACAAAATAGATTCATTCATCATTACATTATTTTTATTAAAAACTATTGATATATAAATCTAATTATCTGTTGGAGTTACTTTATATATATCTGCATACTCTAACAGCACCATGATTACATATTTGTAATAATAAAGTTTGTTATGTATTGTGATAAATATGTGTTGTGTCCTAAACAAGATTACTGTACATTGAAAAAATGGCTCGATGTGACACATGTTTGTTTAGATTTGTCAACAGATGCTCCTCAATATGTGGTTTGTGTGTATTCTTGTAACTTCTTAAGGACATATGACGGAATTATTCCGTCATAAAACAATTGAGCTAAGTGAAAGCTGTGTCCTTAAATGGTTAAGAACATTGATCATTGGGTATATTTAGATATGCAATAGCAGCATCTGAGATGAATTTGATGTCTAATGTAGTCTGACATTAAACATATGTTGAATACAGATATGTTTACAGAATCCCCTTGATTCAATCAAGCATTTTCTGGTGTAATGACTGCTCTATTCTTCACATTTTAAAGTTGATTAATGTTAAAATTCTAGACAGATGTGATTTAGTGATATCCAAAATGTGTTTAATAATATATATCTATATCATTCATAGAGAGAGTTGGTGTGGGGAGCCCACAGGAATCCAGCAGTGACATAGAGCCGCCTTTGCGGTCTCCTGGTAAGTCCATTGACTCATTTATATGTAATTGAAGGTGTATTGCTAATCAATATTATGATCATGATTCCGATGAAGCATAACATTATAAAAAATCATAGAATTTATCTTCTGATTATATATTTATTTTTTATATTGAGCGATTAATAATTTCTACTTTATTATTCTACACATTTGTTATTCATAAGATGTCTAACATATGTTTTTTTAAATTTTTTTTTTTTAACAACAGTCATCAAGTGATACACACATGAGAAATCTTAAATGTTCTATGTACTATGCTTTTATGAATTTAACATTAAGACAAACAATACATTAATATTCTGATTTATTGACAATAACAAATCTATTGTCATTTGTATGCTCCATCAAAATGATGTAAATCATAACTTTGTGTGTGTATATCTTTAATGCAACATTGATGTGCGTATTTGAGCAACAGTAACATATGTTATAATATCTGATCTTAAGGTGTACACAACATGTTATGTTTTACAGAGATTGATGTCACATGTGGGATGGAGGAGGAAGAGGCTGCCTTGGAGTCTGATGGTATGTGAAATATATCTATCATGTTTCCAACATGTTTCTTTTTTTGAAATCATTTTATTGAAGACATTCAAAGTCTACAGCTTTTTCCCTTTAAAAAGGAATATTATTTGTCTGTTCAAATACACTACTGCCCCCTTTCTATATCAGGCAGCATGAAAATCTGCTTGTATATATTTTTTTAAGAATATATAATTCATGCCATCATTATGTCACATGCATATTCCATGCCAAAACACAATAATAAGTTTCACATTGTACAGACAGTCATTGAGATTCATCTGAGTGCCTATATAGATACCATATCCTCATTTCAGAATAGTTTACAGATTCAAACACACTTCGAGGTATATTGAAAACATAATCAATTTTAAATGCGTTGATTTGATGTCAGGATGTATGAGATGTTAATATATTTATTTTACATTTTCAGATGGATCCACCACTTCTGGTCATCTGGATTCCGCCCCTGCCCAGTCACAGACCCCTCCCCGTGCACACACCCCTGACCATGGCCACACCTCTGCACACACCCAGAGCCCTTCCCATCACCAAACCCATGACCATGCCCCGACCACTGCCAGCCCTTCCCATATTTCATATCCTGTCCCTCCCAAAAAACGCCCATACACCCCCCTTCGCCGCTCTCCCCGTATTCTGGCCCGTACAGCTGCCCAGACCCAAACTCCCCACTCCCCAGCTGTACGGCCTACCCTGGAGCAGCAGCTCACCACTCCCCAAGCCATTCCCATCCCTCCCCGAGCCAATCCCATCCCTCCCCCCTGTTTAAACCTTCATTGTCCTGGGTGTCAGATTGTCCTTCCCAGGCACAGCTGTAAGTATCATTCTAAATACACTTTATAAGATACTTAAAGGTACAGTGAAGTTAAATTGGTTAAATTGTGATTCAAATCCAGCATGCAATGTTAAGCCAATGTATAATAGAATACTCTTATGAATTATTCGTCATTCTCTTGATATATTAATTGAAAACAACTTATTCCTATAATTAGTTTAAACAATAAAATAAATGTGGCCATCATTTCTTTATTGTTGGATGAATGTATCCATCAACCAGCATGCACAAACAAGGTTCATCAACAAATATTGGCTTCCATAAAAACCAACATTCTTGCATTCAAAATATAGCTTGACAATTAAAACATATAATGAATATGTGTAATTTCTAAAGATTTGTCATGTCATGCTCTATCTGAATCAGTCCATTAAATATTTAGGTTCAGTGTCCCTTTAATTGGATATCACTACATATACCAAACACCACTACTTGGATACAAAATTTTATGTCCAAATGTGGATACATTATCTCTTGTCTAACCCAGTGGGAATGTAATTTCTTCTGGTTGCTATGTTTACACAGCTTGTCCTCAATGCCAAAATGTTTAAGGATATGTGTGCCTACCACAGTCTAAATTGAATTTTTAAATTGCTAATGTAAGTACAATGTAAATCCTTTAACAAGATTTGATACACTCAAGCTGTATAAGTGGATCATCTAAAACCAATTAAAGGGTTCAACATGTTTGAGTAACATGAGCCTTTAATGATTTCTGTCTGTCTGAATAACCTAATTCATGTGTAAAGAATATATGAAAAATAATTGATGTAAATAATTATTTGTCTTTATGATGACAATGTATGTATTAAAATCTTTTATTCTGTTGTGTAATTATCCTTAATATTAATTTTTATTTTATTTTAGGCTGTGACTCAGCATGGCTCATGCTAGAAGGGATAGCAAGAGTAGAGCAGGCCGTGTTGAGGAACGCAGCTGTCCTGAGAGGGATGAACGACACCATGCAGGCCCAGCTCCGGGTTCAGGACTTGACTCTGCGTGAAATTATGCAATTACGTTCAAGGCCTGAATCTGGAGCTGGACATGCACAGGACAATGAAGAGGATGACCAGTAAGTGGAGGATCTGGATATGCTCCATGGTGGCAGATAATAATCCTCTGTCCACATGTTGAATTTGTATTTATATTGTTGCCATTTGGCCTTTTTATCAGTTTTTTGTTGTGCCTGTTGCACTCTTTTACCTTGTCATGTGTCTCCAATGAGGCTATGCTGGCCCTTGGCAACTCTCTTCATGGACTGTGATGCACTGTGTTACCTTGCCATGTGTCTCCAATGGGGCTATGCTGGCCCTTGGCAACTCTCTTCATGGACTGTGATGCACTGTGTTACCTTGCCATGTGTCTCCAATGGGGCTATGCTGGCCCTTGGCAACTCTCTTCATGGACTGTGATGCACTGTGTTACCTTGTCATGTGTCTCCAATGGGGCTATGCTGGCCCTTGGCAACTCTCTTCATGGACTGTGATGCACTGTGTTACCTTGTCATGTGTCTCCAATGAGGCTATGCTGGCCCTTGGCAACTCTCTTCATGGACTGTGATGCACTGTGTTACCTTGTCATGTGTCTCCAATGGGGCTATGCTGGCCCTTGGCAACTCTCTTCATGGACTGTGATGCACTGTGTTACCTTGTCATGTGTCTCCAATGAGGCTATGCTGGCCCTTGGCAACTCTCTTCATGGACTGTGATGCACTGTGTTACCTTGCCATGTGTCTCCAATGGGGCTATGCTGGCCCTTGGCAACTCTCTTCATGGACTGTGATGCACTGTGTTACCTTGTCATGTGTCTCCAATGGGGCTATGCTGGCCCTTGGCAACTCTCTTCATGGACTGTGATGCACTGTGTTACCTTGTCATGTGTCTCCAATGGGGCTATGCTGGCCCTTGGCAACTCTCTTCATGGACTGTGATGCACTGTGTTACCTTGCCATGTGTCTCCAATGGGGCTATGCTGGCCCTTGGCAACTCTCTTCATGGACTGTGATGCACTGTGTTACCTTGTCATGTGTCTCCAATGGGGCTATGCTGGCCCTTGGCAACTCTCTTCATGGACTGTGATGCACTGTGTTACCTTGTCATGTGTCTCCAATGGGGCTATGCTGGCCCTTGGCAACTCTCTTCATGGACTGTGATGCACTGTGTTACCTTGTCATATGGCTCATATATTCCTTATTTTTACAAGATTATTTATAAACGTTGTGTATGTTTTCTTACATACTAATAAAATAAATTTTATTTCACAAATCTTTGTCCTCATTCTTCCTGTTATTTTTTGCAAGCTCTAGTTTATGTTGTTTATCCTTAAAGGGACCTAACAAATCTATTTGTTATAATGAAATCATATATGTAAGACAATAGTAAATGACTTTAAGATTAACATCTCCAATGTAATCTTATTATTTGTGTTTATATTATTTTCTCTTAGCTCTATCATTGCCTGATTATGATTAGCAGAGTAATTTCTTTATATATGTATATATATTTTTGTATTTGTGTATATATGTATATTTAAATGTTCATATCCATGTGTGTATTTATAAACTCTGCATGAATTGATGCACCTTTACCAAATGATCTGAGTATTGATACAATGATATAATCCCTGTAAAGTGTTCATTTTATTTAAATAGTATTGACTATGTGTATGCTCTTTTTAAAAACAAAATAATGTCCCTTTAAGTGATGTTGATCACTATTGTAAATGAATGTATTTCCATTTGTAAAGCGTTTTTGTCCTTTTTACAAGAACAAGGACATATAGTTTTATTAATAAACAATCTTATTGTAATGTTGACAGCACCTGTATTTCATTTTCAAATCTATATTATTGTCAAAGTGTAACCAAATCAATCTCTGTGTGTAATACAAATAATGTAGATGATGAATATTAGTTAACTAATATGTTAACAAAATACATCTCCTCCCATATATGGCTATAGGTAGGCTGACCATAATTAAACTTGAATAAATGACACGTTTAATCAATACATGTATAACTATTGTTATTCAACAACAATCCAAAGATATCTTAAAACATCAATGGCATATGTATTTCTCATGTGTATCTTTTAAATGTTAAAGATATACACCATAGCTATAGTTCAAGGGACAGTCAAGTCCGAAAAGATGATTCATAATTTGGTGACATTCCTAGATAGCAATCTACACACATACTAGTTCCTAAAATATAAATACGTTTCTTAATGATATGCCAAGATGTCACTGAGTCCTTGTATTGTCTGCGGTTTTTCAGCGATCTCGGATGCGCCATGTTGCTTAAGACGTCACCTGCCAGGCTGTCCAATGATTCCTTGTATTGACTGACGTTCTTACGTGATCAGGAATATGCCTTTTATTGGATTGCGTTTTGACGCGATCAAGGATGCGCCTTTTTTTTTTGGGCGTTCTTACGTGATCAATAATGTGCCTTTCATTGGATGGCGTTCTTACGTGATCAAGGAAGCGCCATGTTAAGACGGCACATGTAAAGTTAAAAAAACGTGTGATTGGATTGCGTAGTCCCGCAATATTTGTGCACGTTAAAAACGTTTGTGACTGCATGCAATTTTAAAAAGCTTGCGAATATGTATTATTTGCATCATGTTACATTGTTGACCCGTAGCTGATAAAGACCAACACATTCTCTTTTGCTGGATGTCTGGTTGAATCAACGAACGAAAGCAAAATGTTTTCATGCATAGGATATTTCTAGGCAAGTGCAAATCTCTACAGTCCATGTTTAATATGTTTGTCAACAATGTTCCTTTTTCTTAAAAATTAATGTTGTGTTTAATGTTGAACATATCTAATTAATAAATATGCGCTATTGTGTTTGAATAAAGTAATCAATATGCATTTATCATATGCTAAATATATGATGCCGACTTCTTCTAAATGTAATTTCGTTGTATATTTTATGAAAGGTTCATTAGACACTCACATTATAAATAAAAATATTTGATTTTGTCTCTAGTTAGATAGTCCATTGTTTAACCAATAGGTTTATTTTGTCTTGTGTTGTAAGAAAATGTAAGTAATTTTCTTACTCCTCGCAAAGCCAATGAGTTTCATGTGAGTACCATCTCCAGCTTTGTCCAGTTTGTGTAAAGGTTCTTTTCATATGTTAATGATGGGGTATTGTGTTTTACGGTTGTAATGGTGGTTCATCTATATTTAAAATATAGCTAACCCTATTTTATTTGCAAGTGTTTGAAGCTTTTTAATATTGCTATCAGTATATGTTAATCTTGTTGTTTGTAGTAGTGTCTATTACATACAGTTATGTAAAAAATATAGGATACTGTCCCTTGAATGCAAATGTTGTTTTTTTGTATCATGTATGAGATCCACATAGTTTAATCTTCAAATATATTTTTGTTAGCATATTTCACCCCCCCACTCCTAAAAGGACTTTAAACCATATTCATTGTTAAAATAAAAATAGTTACAATAAAATATTAACACAATAATGTCTCTTAAAGAAAATAGACTTTATTTAACACGTCAATATAAATGTGATTTTCAAATATTTTTTTTGACAAAGTACATGTAGATATAGCAACAAGCTTAAAATGTGTTAGCATATGTAATGTTGTTAAAGGGACAGTTTCGAAAAAAAATATTTTTACATTATTCGAAAAGTCAATTCTGTAATAACAAGGATATCAAATGTTTCTCAACAATTGAACATTTGCTATCTAAATTTGCTATCTAAACCTATGAGGTTGGTGTGCTCATTTCTTAAATCTTGAAGAGTGCTTGTAATCATTATACAATTTGAGCACTAGAGGGCATTTGGATAGCATTTGTATATGTAAAATCTTGTGCTCATACAGCATATTATTGACCATGTATTGATCATTGATATCTAAAATGTTGTTATGTCAGAACAACAAATAAGTGGTCATTTTTCATAGTCATAGATACAAGGGTAAGCACATAAGTCACACATGTATTTCTCCATGTTTTGTTGTTTCAAACTTTATAATGCGTAATACAGTGTTTTCTTTGTAATCAATAATTTTCTGACTGTCCCTTTAAGCTGTGTTATTGGCATTCAAACAGTAATATGCCATCATGGATAATTGTTATGGTAATTTAGTTAGCGATTCGGGAAACAGTTTGGACATCACATCACAGAAACCAATCAATATCATGAACAAGGATAGGTATGTGATGATGTGGTTTTCACACACTTATAACCCACACTCTGCAAAGAATCTTCCTCCATGGACCCGGTCCCATAGATGTCGATTATATACAGAGTGTGGTCCACAAGTGTATGAAAACCACATCATCACATACCTATCCATTACACAAAAAACAAAATTTAAGATTGAAAAAAAAACTTACTTCCTCTTCCTTCCCCTCTTCCCACGGGGCTGAGGCTCTGGGAGAGGCAACTGCCGACTCCGAAGAGTCCTCCTTGGAGCTGTTGTGGGAGGAGTGGAAGGAAGAGTACTGGGACGACCAAGGTGAGGAGTAGATGGCTGAGGAGGAGGAGGAGAAGATGGCTGAGGAGGAGGAGGAGAAGATGGCTGAGGAGGAGGAGGAGTAGATGGCTGAGGAGGAGGATGAGATGGGCCGGCAGGAGGAGATGGCCCAGCAGCAAGAGGCCCAGCAACAAGAGGCCCAGCAACAGGAGGTAGACCAGCATGCGCCTCCCGGAAAAATGTGAACATTTCCTGATGAAGATTGAACATTCTTGTTTGTCCTTCTTGTATTGTATTCAGTATACTGATTATTTCGTTTTGGCCTTGAATTATTTGATTCTGCCCATCAAGTATTCTGCGTCGTCCTTCTATGTTTTCTATCCGGGAGGTACGCATCTGGTCTATGTACTCCAGTAGAACCCGCACCTCCGCTATTTCTTCTTGTTGTGCCTGTTGAACCCGTGCACGGCGGGGTGCCCGTGCACGGCGGAGTGCGGGTCTTTGAGGGACCTCGGGTTCCGCGGCTTCAGCGGCATCCTCCTGTGCTTCCGGGGCCTCTTGATCATCTCCCGTGCGCTGTTCGTCACGGGGGACCTCTTCCCTCCGAAGTGGGAATTCCTCACCACCACTCTCATCCCGGGGAGATGCAGGAGGCTGTGCTGCCTCGTCCCCAGACTCTGTATATTAAAAAAAAAATAAAAAAAGAAATGTATATATTAGCATATTTGCAAATAAAGGTTTAAATGACTTAGCTTACGATACAATTACAAATGCAGAATCATTAATCCACTTTGAAATCTAACAAACAATCAATACGATTTCCGCTTTTTCTAAACAGTGTTTGTGATATCTGGTCAATGTGAATGTTTTTGCGTTTGTTTTCAGTCTGTTTAAATGCACACCTAACCTATAGCCTAGATACTGATGTAACCGCTAAGTAATAGAATGCGTGTAAACAGCGTAATAGCATTAATCGGATCCTTAACACATGAAACCCAATGTTTTATCTTTCATGATTTATAAGCATACATTTAGTATCAACTTTCGAATGTACTTTTGTTATCTAATTAGCTTCATTCTCTGGATATTCTTTGCTGAAAAGCATATCTAAATATGTTTATAAGATTCTGATTGTTAGCTGAATATAGCTGCCTCCTGTGATTGTTTCACCGTGTGCATGGCTATTTCTTCATTAAAATATATCTCAAGAATTAATCAAATTATGTAATATAAGTACATTTGAATGTTTTGTCAAATTGTATTCGCTACCTCAATCATGAAAGTAAATGTTTGCGTATAGTGTCCATTGAAATACATTCGTATGTGAAATTATTGTTAAATGAGCTTACCGTCAGATGAGAGTGGCAGGTTCCCGGTATCGATTCCTCCGATACCGACTACTTCCACCTCGGAGATGCTGGGCCGCAACATTTCCTCCCATCTGCAGTACTCCATTTCAAGGGCAGGGCCGCCACCGGTCCCTGCGGCATGTCGGGCCTCCAGGCTTAACTTTTTTTTAAGTTCAAGTTTACAGTCCCGGTACCGATGTTTGATGGAATCCATATCCCTGTTCCGGCAACCCACTGCATTGACTGCATTCCGAATCTCGTTCCAGAGCCTCCTCCTGTCAGTCGGGGTAGTCTTCTGGTGCTGCAGCATCCTATACCTGGCCATATAGGCCTCTACGAGGGCCTCCTTCTCCTCCATCGTAAACCTCGCCTCCCTAGTCGCCTTGGCCTTCCCCTGTGACGATGCCCTCTGTTTCCCGGACTGTGAAGCCCTACTCTGACCGCCACTGGGCCCAGCCACTTGGTCATCTTGAACCAAGTGGCTGGGTCCACCCACCGCTTCCACCCCCGCTTCCTGCCCCCCTTCCTGCCCCCCTTCCTGCCCTGTTCCTCTCCCCCTCCCTCTACTCCCCCCTCTACCTGTCCCCTGCCTGGCCTCCATCTCCTCCCTAAACTAAACCCCAAATAATAAAAAAAAAGTGAGTGTGATGAAATGAAAGGGGGTCAAAATAAAGAACTAAAAAGACAAAAAAGGTGCTTAAAGTGTGAGGGATGTAAAAAAAAACAAAGAGGGTAAGGAGTATTTAAATAAACGAAAAGAATAAGACTAAAAGGAGGATATGTAAACTAAATGTAACTAGGGGATGGGTATGGGATGGGTATGGGGTATGGGATAAGAGTAAATGGGATGAAAGGGAATGGGACTACAAGGAATGGGGTATGGAGTGTAGTATGAGGGGGTAGGGGGTATGGAGTGTATGTAGTGTTATTGATAAGTGTATGTATGTATTGAATGTGTTTGCGTGTAAATGTGTTAAGTGTACAGATAAATCACTCGCTCGCTAACTAACACTACTTCTAATTCTCAATAACAAACACTCCCACTAACGCTCACTAACTACCACTAACTGACGCTCACACTAACAACTATCACTAATAACTCCCACTAACTCACTCACGCTCCCACTAACAGACTCTCTCCCACTCCCGCTACCTCCCACTAACTCACTCACTCTCTCACGCTAACACTACCAACTGACTATCTCACGCTAACACTACCAACTGACTCTCTCACGCTAACACTACCAACTGACTCTCTCACACTAACACTAACTCACTCTCAAAAAATCGCAAAATCTCTATTCTTAACTCTCCAAAGACCCACCAGCAACACAGTCAAAGAAGCCCTGCTTGTGTGGTGCTTATATACCCTGTGTAAATGTTTAATGATGTCCCAATTTCCATTGTAATTAGTGTTCAGGTGTGCTTTATTAGCAATTAATATTATTGCAATGTGTATTAGGTGTGTTAATTTGCGCATGCTCATTTTGAGTTGGTATTTGTGGAATGTGTAGAATGCGATGATGTCATAGTGGTCGTTTTCTCTAACATTGTCCAATAGTATTCTTTTTAAATGTGAATTTGCGATGGTGTGTTCTTCGTGAAGTGTTGTATATGTATGTTTTTCATAATATATAATGATATTGAATGCGATTTTTTTTTTAGTGTATGTATATATTTTTTAATCCTTGTTGTTATTGTGCGATTTTCCGCATCTTAAAGTATATGCGTATTCCACGTATAAATAGTATTAAAACTTCCCCCGCTTGTGAATGTGTAATGCTTGTGTGCTTTGTTGATTGATTGATGTTGTGACATTTGCGGCGTGTTATTGTTGTGCATGATGTGGTATGCGTCATATGACCGAGCTGTGCGTATTTCTCGCGAGATCGAGTGTTAGGTGAAAAAAGCTATTTTTTGCCTTTCCCATTGTTCTCTATGGGAGACTGTCTAACGCGGGCAGGATTACGCGTGTGACATACACGCGTTAGGAGCATCGTTAGATGGTCTTATATTAACTCTAAATACCGGAGTCAAACAATGCCGTGCGTTAGACATAAAACACGCGTGGCGTTAACAGCCCATCTACCGCCGAACTCTAAATCTAGCCGTTAGTGCGAACTTCACATGAGTAGTAGATTTTTTTCTGACAAATTTTAAAGTTCTGTCTATTTCCACCCGACTGTATCATGTGACAGCCATCAGCCAATCACAAATGCATATACGTATAGTCTGTCAACTCTTGCACATGCTCAGTAGGAGCTGGTGACTCAAAAAGTGTAAATATAAAAAGATTGTGCACATTTTGTTAATGGAGGTAAATTGGAAAGTTGTTTAAAATTGCTGCTCTATCTGAATCATGTGAGATTAATTGGACCTGAGCGTCCCTTTAAGGAAGAGATTGTAGAGCTGGTAAAGTGACAACATGCAATTGTACATATTCATGGGTATGGAAAGCATGATATAGAGAAGAGCTTATTAAACTCTTTCATCTTGGACACCTTTTTACATTGCAAACATTTTCACCGCCCCCAGTATTATAATATAGTCCAATACAAACCCCTTGTCACAGAATGTTTTGTTTGTATACAACAATATATCACACAAGTAAGGGGATTCTTAGCAAGAACAAGTACATTTAACGTTCATGGCCATCTCTAATCACTAACAGTTAGACTCACTTTCTGACTCTGTGTACCTTCCATGTAGGATGCTTCCCCGGCCCCGCGTGTGACAATGAGCTATGCCCTTGCACACGTGTACTTTTTTTTACCATATCTCCAGAAGCATTAACAAACTGGGATTTAACTAATTAATTAATGCCTGGGATAAGCATAAGACTATCCTACATACTGATTAATACCTGAAATAAGCATAATGCTATCCTACATACTAATTAATACCTGGGATAAGTATAAGGCTATCCTACATACTAATTAATACCTGGGGTAAGCATAAGGCTATCCTACATTCTAATTAATACCTGGGATAAGCATAAGGCTATCCTACGTACTAATTAATGCCTGGGATAAGCATAAGGCTATCCTACATACTAATTAATACCTGGGATAAGCATAAGGCTATCCTACATACTAATTAATACCTGGGATAAGCATAAGGCTATCCTACGTACTAATTAATACCTGGGATAAGCATAAGGCTAT
>NC_069505.1:603464372-603541872 GCF_027579735.1 Bombina bombina | reverse complement strand
TAACTATCCCACATAATTAGGCACAAATTAAACTTCTAACAAATCATATGTTTTCCACCTCAGACAATAAAGCCATTTTATTATGTTCAGTTTTTTTCAGATATGGACAATTTTTTTTCTCAACCCTGTAACGGACAAAATGGTATTGGTTTAAAAAGGATTTTACACAAAACGTATTATAAAACAAGCATCTACCTATTGCTCGTGTGTCTCTTATAACAAATCAATACTTACATATGTAACATTTATGATAATCTTCACATTTTTATGTTTGAACGTTTGAAATAAACAAATTGTGGGCCTGTGGTCTCCTTATTTTTGAAAATAATTTTATCAATTTAGATGTTTAACTAAAATCACAACTTTATTGTGCTAGCCCTTAACATGTCAGGTGGTATTCATCAAGAAATGCTTTATTTTTAAATTCCCTTCCCTATTTTTTCGCAAAAAAATATTAATGTGACTGGATTGAGAATAGTGTGACAGGGTTGAGGACTGTACCAGGGTTGAGGAGACACATCACCTTTAATTATTATGAAATTTCCCCCAAGACTCAACCAAAACGCAGTATTTCATTTTAGTCAACCATGTAATAATGACATTAGTCAGATTTTGATTAATATGAACTTTATTAACCAAACTGCATAGAGTTTTTAAAACACAAACATTAGGGTATTGGTAACCTTCAAATAATTAAACAAACAAAAACAAAAAAACGTTACCACACACATTACTGAACAGAACCTTTTACTCAATAGGCGTAGGTAAATTCACTAAAAGAATTCATTCTTTGCAGGAATAAAACTGCAACCTATAAAAGTGCCATGTTAGCATAAATATGACATAATATAAAGATTTTAAAATGGTTACTTTATTCACATTTTCATAAACTGAAAGAATTACTGTATAACACTAAATCTAATCCATATTTCTTGACATAAGCACTACATTACTGAGCTACCAGGTGTGTGTGCAATTCTTTGCAACAAAGTTTAAAAGGTACAGCACAGTGCTATAGGTGGTGCAAACTGCAGAGGGTTCCACACAGTTCCCCCAACGATAATGTAGTAATGTCCAAAATTACAGCAGCACTCACCAGTTTAACAAAACTTCCATCTTTATTGGGACATCAAGGTAAAAAAAATAGATAATGTTTTATGTCCATGATTAAGGACTAGAGGTCCGAAACGTTGTCTATTTGTTTTACCTTGATGTCCCAATAGAGATGGAAGTTTTGTTAAACTGGTGAGTGCTGCTGTAATTTTGGACATTACTACATGTGCAATTCTTTGGTCAGGTTTTTATCTTGAGTCTGACCCAAATCCCTTTCAGAACCTCTACATGGCGAGATGTCACATGCTGCGGAGCCGAAATAATCTCAAGGACTTTATCAAATTGGTACCAGTGGATATCATCACGAGAAGGCCAAAAAAATGTATTTGTTCCAGCACGATGCCTACACTTAACTTGAACACTTGTTTCGTCTGTGTCAAGGATGATGCCTGGTTACAGGTCATCATCATATCTCAGTATGCAACACTGTCCAAGAACATCTGGATTTCCCCATTTCTCCACTTCCATGGGTTGTGTGTTGTCTGCTGGTTGTGTACTCATTGGGATGTTCTGACCAAAACTAAAGTGTTGTGTGTTCAAACATGTACAGTTTATGTCTTTCTTTGTTGGACAAAATCATCTTATATATATATCACAACATATCAGTTCACCTGGAGCAAGGGTGATGACCTGGTGCATTCTCATTGAAGAGGGCACTGCTTTTATAGGCTTGTGCATCATCTCTACTGCACGTTCAACATCAGCACCTTCCACAAAAAAACAGTTCCACTGAAGTGTTTGTCTGAGAAGTTCATACAGCTACTTTGCATCTTAGATGTCATGGCCTTTAGCCACCAACCTGTCTCCTGTTCTCTTTAATGCTCCGCCCACACCATCAGGGGCCCCTTTCCCATGGCTTGACTGAAAATAGTTCCATGTGCCAGCATTAATACCACGCTTGTGGATTTCTGTAGTAAAAAGCAGAATGTTTCCATTTTGTTTATATTGTGTGCAAGGTCCATCACTAAAAAAACGCAGGAGATAAACTTGTGGATGAGTAGCCTGAAGGTAGCCTGAAGGTAGTCTAGCACTGGATCAAGATGTTTCCATATAGCAGGAGGGCCTTTGTGTCTGAAGGGGAGACTGTGGTGAAGCATATGGGTTCCTGTTGCCCTACATGCATTACCCCAGTATGTAGAGTGGCCTTCTTGTGTGAAGCCCCAAAGAGAACAGCTTGGATCTCTGATGCGTATTTACAGACATAGTTCTCTGACAAATCGATGTGGCTCAATGCCTCATTCATTGCCATGGGGTTTTTTTAGCTCACGATAGTAGCCGTATTCCAAATTGATATTGAACAGGTGCTTCTTAAACTTGTGAATGTTACATCAAATACTCTATTTATAACACAAATATGAGTTGTCATGATTTCAGTAAGTATATATTTACTGAAACCATGACCGTTTCATATGTTTTAAATGTATTTATTTATAAATGTGGTTAATAACTCAACCCTGTCACAAGTTTACAACCCCAAAACAATGGCATACGTGACGGGGTTGAGGAGTGTGACGGGATTGTGTGTTTTTGCTCAAAATGGCCGCTGCTCCTCATGAGGTGTAATAAAGGAAGACTACATGGCAGTAATGAAATGACTATATTTTATATATTTATTGATTAAAATAAAAAAATGTAAAGTGATACTTTTTCATCTTAATTTTATGTGATGGGGTTGAGTGGTTAAGCTTAACAATACCCTCCCTGTCTATAATATGCCTCAAATATATTAATAAAAAGTATGATATTGCTTACCATCTTCTGAACCACACTGTAAAAGAGAGCTGAACAATGTCACTTACGGTCAATGATGTCACATGTGGGTGGAGTTTTAATTATTATGGGTGGAGAATGGTTGGTGTGACGGGGTTGAGTCCAGACTGAGGGACACATATTTGTAGCCTGGTTTTTATAAAATATCCTGCATTTATTTTTAAAATTATTGTTCACAAGAAAGAAACCCAAATAAATACGTACATTGTTGCCAAAAATTATATTTGCACATTGTATTAATTATTTTCTAAAGGGACACTGAACCCAATTGTTTTCTTTCGTGATTCAGATAAAGCATGCAATTTTAAGCAACTTCCTAATTTACTCCTATTATCACATTTTCTTCATTCTCTTGGTATCTTTATTTGAAAAGCAAGAATGTAAGTTTAGATGCCGGACCATTTTTTGGTGAACAACCTGGGTTGTTTTTGCTGATTGGTGGATAAATTCACCCACCAATAAACAAGTGCTGTCCAGGGTCTGAACCAAAAATTGTCTGGCTCCTTAGCTTAGATGCCTTCCTTTTCACATAAAGATAGCAAGAGAACAAAGAAAAACGTATAGTTTATAGATTTATAGAAACATTTATAGTTAAAGGGACATGAAACCCAAAATTTTTCTTTCATAATTCAGATAGAGAATACAATTTCAAACACTATTATTTAATTTGCTTCCTTCTCTTGTTATCCTTTGCTGAAAGGTTTATCTAGGAAAGTTCAGGAGCAGCAGAGACCCTAGGTTCTAGCTGCTGATTGGTGGCTGCATATATATATATATATATATATATACAGATTGTGATTGGCTCACCCATGTGTTCAGTTAGAAACCATTAGTGCATTGCTTCTCCTTCAACAAATGATACCAAGAGAATAAAACAGATTAGATAATAGAAGTAAATTAGAAAGTTGATTAAAATTGTATTCTCTATCTTTTGGGTTTCATGTCCCTTTAACTATAACTTTTTCTATAAATCTATAAACTATACATTTTTCTTTGTTCTCTTGCTATCTTTATTTGAAAAGGAAGGCATCTAAGCTAAGGAGCCAGACAATTTTTGGTTCAGACCCTGGACAGCACTTGTTTATTGGTGGGTGAATGTATCCACTAATCAGCAAAAACAACCCAGGTTGTTCACCAAAAATGGGCCAGCATCTAAACTTACTTTCTTGATTTTCAAATAAAGATACCAAGAGAATGAAGAAAATTTGATAATAGGAGTAAATTAGAAAGTTGCTTAAAATTGCTGCTCTATCTGAATCTTGAAAGAAAACATTTGGGTTCAGTGTCCCTTTAGAAAATAATTAATACAATGTGCAAATCTAATTTTTGGTAACAATGTACGTATTTATTTGGGTTTCTTTCGTGTGAAAAATAATGTAAAAAATAAATGCAGGATATTTTATACAAACCAGGCTACACCTCAGGGACATGACAAAGGGCTTGGTGTAAGATAGAAATAATATATTCTTTATGATAATAATAAGGCTTACCATCATTTTTAGAGGTGAAACTGGGACAACCTGGCGCGGTGCCAGTGGGTGTGTGGTCAGGGGCGTGGTCAAGTGGGCGTGGCGATTACCGGCCCTTTTAAAGTAGTAGCTTTTATGTGCATAATGTTTGTGGATACTCTACCCTTCCTCAGTCTAACAACAAGTGAATCACACAATTTAAATAGACAATAATACCACCCCCTAGTGAAAAAGGCACCATTACGTTGTCATGGCAACCCATACAGAACATGAGCAAATAAATCATTCATCTAAATCTCAGATTCTAAATAATGCCAAACATCAAGCATAATTACCAATTTCATAAAATAATGAAAACCATATACATCACACAATTTAATATCTGCAGTGTAATATGTGTTTTATGTGTCTAATTAA
Organism: Bombina bombina; assembly: GCF_027579735.1. NCBI lineage: Eukaryota > Metazoa > Chordata > Amphibia > Anura > Bombinatoridae > Bombina > Bombina bombina. The sequence continues at coordinate 603,537,103 of NC_069505.1, read as the reverse complement.
GGAACAGAACTGGATACTGATAAGGCATAAATACAACATTGAATGAAATAAGTAAAAAAGAAACACATAGCTGCTAAAGCTGTTTAAGAGACTACGCTATCCCATAATGCAAGAGTAGTGATGTCGCGAATAGTTCGCCGGCGAATACTTCCCGGCGAACATAGCATGTTCGCGTTCGCCGCAGACGGCGAACATATGCCATGTTCGGTCCGCCCCGGCCTATTCCTTATCATTGAGTAAACTTTGACCCTCTACCTCACAGTCCGATAACACATTCCAGCCAATCAGCAGCAGACCCTCCCTCCCAGACCCTCCCACCTCCTGGACAGCATCCATTTTAGATTCATTCGGAAGCTGCATTCTTAGTGAAAGGAGGGAAAGTGTAGCTGCTGCTGATTTAATAGGGAAATTGATAGCTAGGCTAGTGTATTCAGTGTCCACTACAGTCCTGAAGGACTCATCTGATCTCTGCTGTAAGGACAGCACCCCAAAAAGCCATTTTTAGGGCTAGAACATCAGTCTGCTTTTTTTTTTTCCTGTGTAATCTAATTGCAGTTGTCTGCCTGCTAGCGTGTGTGTCAGACTCACAGCGTATACTGTGCCCACTTGCCCAGTGCCACCACTCATATCTGGTGTAACAGTAGTGTACATTTAAAAAAAACAACACTTATTTGACTGTGAAATAATAGCAGACAGCTGCCAGTACCCAAGATGGCCGCCAATAAGGCAGATGGGGAGGGTTAGAGAGCTGTTTTGGGGGGGATCAGGGAGGTTGGGGGCTAAGGGGGGATGCTACACCACAGCATATGTAAATATGCTTAAAAAAAAAAAAAATTAAAAACCTTTTTTTTTAGTACTGGCAGACTTTCTGCCAGTACTTAAGATGGCGGGGACAATTGTGGGGTGGGTGAGGGAAGGGAGCTGTTTGGGAGGGATCAGGGGGTCTGATGTGTCAGGTGGGAGGCGGATCTCTACACTAAAGCTAAAATTAACCCTGCAAGCTCCCTACAAACTACCTAATTAACCCCTTCACTGCTAGCCATAATACACGTGTGATGCGCAGCAGCATTTAGCGGCCTTCTAATTACCAGAAAGCAACGCCAAAGTCATATATGTCTGCTATTTCTGAACAAAGGGGATCCCAGAGAAGCATTTACAACCATTTGTGCCATAATTGCACAAGCTGTTTGTAAATAATTTCAGTGAGAAACCTAAAATTGCGAAAAAATTTAAGTTTTTTTTTTAATTTGATCGCATTTGGCGGTGAAATGGTGGCATGAAATATACCAAAATGGGCCTAGATCAATACTTTGGGTTGTCAACTACACTACACTTAAGCTAAAATTAACTCTGCAAGCTGCCTACATGCTCCCTAATTAACCCCTTCACTGCTGGGCATAAAACACGTGTGGTGTGCAGTGGCATTTAGCAGCCTTCTAATTACCAAAAAGCAACGCCAAAGCCATATAAGTCTGCTATTTCTGAACAAAGGGGATCCCAGAGAAGCATTTACAACCATTTGTGCCATAATTGCACAAGCTGTTTGTAAATAATTTCAGTGAGAAACCTAAAATTGCGAAAAAATTTAAGTTTTTTTTTTAATTTGATCGCATTTGGCGGTGAAATGGTGGCATGAAATATACCAAAATGGGCCTAGATCAATACTTTGGGTTGTCAACTACACTACACTTAAGCTAAAATTAACTCTGCAAGCTGCCTACATGCTCCCTAATTAACCCCTTCACTGCTGGGCATAAAACACGTGTGGTGTGCAGTGGCATTTAGCAGCCTTCTAATTACCAAAAAGCAACGCCAAAGCCATATAAGTCTGCTATTTCTGAACAAAGGGGATCCCAGAGAAGCATTTACAACCATTTATGCCATAATTGCATAAGTTGTTTGTAAATAATTTCTGTGAGAAACCTAAAGTTTGTGAAAAAGTGAAAAAAAATTTTTATTTGATCGCATTTGGCAGTGAAATGGTGGCATTAAATATACCAAAATGGGCCTAGATCAATACTTTGGGTTGTCTACTACACTACACTTAAGCTAAAATTAACTCTACAAGCTACCTACATGCTCCCTAATTAACCCCTTCACTGCTGGGCATAAAACACGTGTGGTGCGCAGTGGCATTTAGCAGCCTTCTAATTACCAAAAAGCAACGCCAAAGCCTTATAAGTCTGCTATAATGGCATGTCGGACACACAGTGTTGGGGCAAGGGTCCATCTGACCACTGATACCTGGTCTGCAAAGCATGGTCAGGGCAGGTATATCACCTACACTGTGCACTGTGAAGCGGGCGTAACCCTTACACTACCTGATCGATACAACATCATACCTGATGTTTTAAAGCACATTATTCTAAACAATTTAGGAATGTTAGGTGATGTATGCCCTTTATGGATTAAAACCAGACTCTGCATCAACTATGTAATTTTCCATGGGAGTTTTGCCATGGATCCCCCTCCGGCATGCCACAGTCCAGGTGTTAGTCCCCTTGAAACAACTTTTCCATCACTATTGTGGCCAGAAAGAGTCCCTGTGGGTAAAATTCGCCCTGCCTATTGAAGTCTATGGCGGTTTGCCCGGTTCGCCGGTTCGCAAACCTTTTGCGGAAGTTCGCGTTCGTGAAACCAAAATTTTAGGTTTTATAACAAAAATAAACAAAGTAGTACTACAAAATTAATAAATCCTATAATGCTGTATAAAGGGCACCAACGTTAAGCTAAGCAGGGCTGTATGTAACAAAGTATCAGCATCCAACTATGCTTGAGAGCCACAGACTCATTTTAAATAATGTGTCCGGTTTAGGTGGTCCGAAACCTGGACACATGATTCAAAACCGGAGGTGGCAACCCTACTGGGACAGAATGAACAACCGGGTGGGACACTGGGACAGCGACTCCAAACAGGGACAATCCCTGTCAAACTGGGAAAAACTGGTAAGCCTAATAATAATTATTTGAATGTAATCATTATTTTTATTCATTATAAAGGACATACCAAGGGGACTGAAATATTACAGAATCCCAGCAATGACCTATATATATTTAGAGGCACATATATGTGTGTAATACCCCCCAACTGTCCCGATTTTCGAGGGACAGTCCCAATTTTAGGGGTCTGTCCCCCTGTCCCGGGTTGCTAGCCATCTGTCCCGATTTGCCCCAGGCATTAAAAATTTTTTTTTTTTTTTTTTTTTTTTTTTTTTAAATTCTGTTGGGCCCATACTCAGAAGCAGCTGGCTTTGCTCTGACAGGGTTAGATAACTGTTAGATTCCCTGTGGAAAAGGAATGGTGTGTGGGTTAAGCAGGAGTAACAAGGCTGTATACACTCTGACCACAGGTAATGGTGACCTCTCTAACCTACCGCTGGTAGTGATGATGTCTAACCCCTGGTGATAATAATACTAGCATGCCTTCAGTTTTATACAATGTGCAGTGCTAATACCAGGGTAACGAACAGTTGCAGCCGCAGACTGCCAGCTAATGTGCTTGCCAACCACAGGACCCCATACAATGAATTACAGATACCCATATATGATGTAGTGTGTGTGTCTATCTGTATCCATAACTCTGTGTGCGTGTATCTGTATGTATAAGTGTATGCTATGTAGTGTGTGTGTATCTGCATGTATAAGTGTATGCTATGTAGTGTGTGTGTATCTGCATGTGTAAGTGTATGCTGCCTGTATAAGTGTATGCTATGTAGTGTGTGTGTCGGCATGTATAAATGTAAGCTATGTAGTGTGTGTATGTATAAGTGTGTATCTGCATGTATAAGTGTATGCTATGTAGTGTGTGTGTGTCTGCATGTATAAGTGTATACTATATAGTGTCTGTGTATCTGCCTGTGTAAGTGTATGCTATGTAGTGTGTGTATGTATCTGCATGTGTAAGTGTATGCTATGTAGTGTGTGTGTGTCTGCATGTATAAGTGTATGCCATGTAGTGTGTGTGTATCTTCGTGTGTAAGTGTATGCAATGTAGTTTGTGTGTGTATCTGCATGTATAAGTGTATGCTATGTAGTGTGTGTGTATTAGCATGTGTATGCTATGTAGTGTGTGTGTATCTGCATGTGTATGCTATGTAGTGTGTGTGTGTATCTGCATGTGTAAGTGTATGCTATGTAGTGTGTGTGTATCTGCATGTATAAGTGTATGCTATGTAGTGTGTGTGTATCTGCATGTGTAAGTGTATGCTATGTAGTGTGTGTGTATCTGCATGTATAAGTGTATGCTATGTAGTGTGTGTGTCTGCATGTATAAGTGTATGCTATGTAGTGTGTGTGTATTAGCATGTGTATGCTATGTAGTGTGTGTGTATCTGCATGTGTATGCTATGTAGTGTGTGTGTGTATCTGCATGTGTAAGTGTATGCTATGTAGTGTGTGTGTATCTGCATGTATAAGTGTATGCTATGTAGTGTGTGTGTATCTGCATGTGTAAGTGTATGCTATGTAGTGTGTGTGTCTGCATGTATAAGTGTATGCTATGTAGTGTGTGTGTATTAGCATGTGTATGCTATGTAGTGTGTGTGTATCTGCATGTGTATGCTATGTAGTGTGTGTGTGTATCTGCATGTGTAAGTGTATGCTATGTAGTGTGTGTGTATCTGCATGTGTAAGTGTATGCTATGTAGTGTGTGTGTATCTGCATGTGTAAGTGTATGCTATGTACTGTGCATTTTTGCTGACTTTAAAGGCCAGAATCTAGAATATTAATGGGGAATGCAGAGAGCAGTTTTAAAGAATGTATTATTAAATGTCCAATTAAGATAAAAATATTTAGCAATGTCTTAGCAAAGGCTTATTAAATACATAGCTCACATAGCTATACCAGTGGTTTGAGCTTGTGTTTGATTTGCTGCCTGTGTATTAAAATATATGACTTTATTTAGAATTTTATTTATATTACTTTGGTCTTATGATTTTTTAAGCCCCGCCCACCACATTTCAATTTTTTCCGTGGGAGGGGGGTGTCCCTCTTTTGAATTTTGAAATGTTGGGAGGTATGGTATATACTTACCTATGCAGACATCCCAGCTCTCCCTGAAGTTCAGGGAGTCTCCGTGATTGTAATAGCGGCTCCCTGATGCCAGCAAATGGAATGCAATCTCCCTGAAACTCCAAGTACCATGATCCAATGTGGCCCAAATCCGGAAAAGTGTTTCTTTAAGGATTGCCTTTAGTTGCTGGGACGTTATAGAACCCTTAAACTTAAAGCATGCATCAGTAACCAAAAAGCCCCCACTGAGTTTAATAAAATAAAACACAAATACTACCTTATTTACTGCACGTAATTAAACTTTGTATTCTAAAATATTTATGCATTCAACAAGCGTACGATCACTGGAAAATAGGTTTGTTGTATGTGGTTGTGCAATAAAGCTACTTTTTTTAATGTGACTTCAGTGGGAAGCTACTTTAATGATAAGTCCCTATCTTATTTAGGGTTTCAAGGTGTCCAATATATAACTGGGAGAGGGGGTGGTGGCGGCGCAGTAGCGGGTGAACCAACCTCCCTGAAATTAGTTTTTGCAGGCTGGGGTGTCTGCCTATGTATATATAATATAGTTATTATATATAAATGTAGGTTTCCTGAGTGAAATGTAATATAAATCAGAAGTAAACCATATACATAAACATGTACAACACTGTGCAGAGTGTTGCTTTACATAAATATATTTACTTATCATGGCTGTATTATATATATATATGTCATGTTATTAAACAACAAGCTACAACACAAACAGATATATTTTATTTTATTTATATAAGAGAAATAGAGCAGTTGATTTGATAACAGGCCCTGAGGCGCGCACTTGCAGTGAAGGGGTTACATCATTATATAGATGGTGATGATGCGGACAAGTGGGGGCGTGGTCTGGTTTTTACAGTTAAAAGGACAGTAAACCTTAAAAATAATGTTATATAATTCTGCACATAGTGCAGAATTATATAACATTATATTAGCCAAACATTTATAAAACCTAATATTCCCTATTAATTTAAAAAAAAACAACACTGTTTCACAGACCCGCTCTCTGCTGAGCGGGTCTGTTATATTTACTCAGCGCATCGGGCCAGCTATATAGTCACAGCCCGGCCCGACCGCGCCATAAGACTAAGTGCAGCTCGCTCCTTTCACAGGAGCGAGCTGCACTTACGGCTAGATTTAGAGTTTTGCGTTAGAAGGGGTGCGTTAGCTACGCGTGTTTTTCCCCCCCCGCACCTTTTAAATACCGCTGGTATTTAGAGTTCTTTGAAGGGCTGCGTTAGGCTTCAAAAAGGGAGCGTAGAGCATAATTTACCGCCACTTCAACTCTAAATACCAGCGTTGCTTACGGTAGCGGCCAGCTTCAAAAACATGCTCGTGCATGATTTCCCCATAGGAAACAATGGGGCAGTTTGAACTGAAAAAAAAACCTAACACCTGCAAAAAAGCAGCGTTCAGCTCCTAATGCAGCCCCCATTGTTTCCTATGGGGAAACACTTCCTAAGTCTGCACCTAACACCCTAACATGAACCCCGAGTCTAAACACCCCTAACCTTACACTTATTAACCTCTAATCTGCCGCCCCCGCTATTGCTGACCCCTGCATATTATTATTAACCCCTAATCTGCCGCTCCGGACACCGCCGCAACCTACGTTATCCCTATGAACCCCTAATCTGCTGCCCCCAACGTCGCCGACACCTACATTATAATTATTAACCCCTAATCTGCCCCCCCCCCAACGTCGCTGCTACCTTACCTACACTTATTATCCCCTAATCTGCCGACCGGACCTCACCGCTACTATAATAAATGTATTAACCCCTAAAGCTAAGTCTAACCCTAACACTAATACCCCCCTAAATTAAATATAATTTTTATCTAACAAAATAAATTAACTCTTATTAAATAAAGTATTCCTATTTAAAGCTAAATACTTACCTGTAAAATAAACCCTAATATAGCTACAATATAAAGAATAATTATTTTGTAGCTATTTTAGGATTTATATTTATTTTACAGGCAACTTTGTATTTATTTTAACTAGGTACAATAGCTATTAAATAGTTAATAACTATTTAATACCTACCTAGTTAAAATAATTACAAAATTACCTGTAAAATAAATCCTAACATAAGTTACAATTAAACCTAACACTACACAATCAATAAATTAATTAAATCAATTAACTACAATTACATACAATTAAATAAACTAAATTACAAAAAAAACAAACACTAAATTACAAAAAATAAAAAAAGAATACAAGAATTTTAAACTAATTACACCTACTCTAAGCCCCCTAAAAAAATAACAAAGCCCCCCAAAATAAAAAAATGCCCTACCCTATTCTAAAATAAAAAGTTAACAGCTCTATTTCCTTACCAGCCCTTAAAAGGGCCTTTTGCGGGGCATGCCCCAAAGAAAACAGCTCTTTTGCCTGAAAAAAAAACATACAATACCCTCCCCAACATTACAACCCACCACCCACATACCCCTAATCTAACCCACCCAAACCCCCCTTAAAAAACCTAACACTAAGCCCCTGAAGATCTTCCTACCTTATCTTCACCCAGCCGGGTATCACCGATCCGTCCAGAAGAGGGTCCGAAGTCTTCATCCTATCCGGGCAGAAGAGCTCCTCCAGAGGGTCCGAAGTCTTCATCCTATCCGGGCAGAAGAGGGCATCCGGACCGGCAGACATCTTCATCCAGGCGGCATCTTCTATCTTCTTCCATCCGGCGAGGAGAGTGACCATCTTGAAGCAGCCGACGCGGAGCCATCCTTCTTCACCGACGGACTAACGACGAATGAAGGTTCCTTTAAATGACGTCATCCAAGATGGCGTCCCTCGAATTCCAATTGGCTGATAGGATTCTATCAGCCAATCGGAATTAAGGTAGGAAAAATCTGATTGGCTGATTGAATCAGCCAATCAGATTCAAGTTCAATCCGATTGGCTGATCCAATCAGCCAATCAGATTGAGCTCACATTCTATTGGCTGATCGGAACAGCCAATAGAATGCGAGCTCAATCTGATTGGGTGATTGGCTTCCTCACAATCCTCTTCCAGCGTTGCCGCTGGTCCAGCAAGCGATGCTGATAAGGTACTATTGTACCTAGTTAAAATAAATACAAAGTTGCCTGTAAAATAAATATAAATCCTAAAATTAGCTACAAAATAATTATTCTTTATATTGTAGCTATATTAGGGTTTATTTTACAGGTAAGTATTTAGATTTAACTTTATATTTAATTTAGGGGGGTGTTAGGGTTTGGGTTAGACTTAGCTTTAGGGATTAATACATTTATTATAGCAGCGGTGAGGTCCGGTCGGCAGATTAGGGGTTAATAAGTGTAGGTAAGGTTGGAGGGGGGCAGATTAGGGGTTAATAATTTTTATTATAGGGTTTGCGAGGCGGGAGTGCGGCGGTTTAGGGGTTAATACATTTATTAGAGTGGCGGCGAGGTCCGGTCGGCAGATTAGGGGTTAATAAGTGTAGGTAAGGTAGCGGCGACGTTGGGGGGGCAGATTAGGGGTTAATAAATATTATGTAGGTGTCGGCGGTGTTAGGGGCAGCAGATTAGGGGTACATAGGGATAATGTAGGTGGCGGCGTTGTACGGTCGGCAGATTAGGGGTTAAAAAATTTAATTAGAGTGGCGGCGATGTGGGGGGACCTCGGTTTAGGGGTACATAGGTAGTTTATGGGTGTTAGTGTACTTTAGAGCACAGTAGTTAAGAGTTTTATAAACCGGCGTTAGCCCATAAAGCTCTTAACTCCTGACTTTTTCCTGCGGCTGGAGTTTTGTCCTTAGAGTTCTAACGCTCACTTCAGCCAAGACTCTAAATACCAGCGTTAGAAAGATCCCATTGAAAAGATAGGATACGCAATTGGCCTAAGGGGATCTGCGGTATGGAAAAGTCGCGGCTGGAAAGTGAGCGTTAGACCCTTTCCTGACTGACTCTAAATACCAGCGGGCGGCCAAAACCAGCGTTAGGACCCCTTAACGCTGGTTTTGACGGCTAACGCAGAACTCTAAATCTAGGCGATAGTCTTATGGCGCGGTCGGGCCAGGCTGTGACTATACAGCTGGCCCGATGCGCTAAGTAAATAAAACAGACCCGCTCAGCAGAGAGCGGGTCTGTGAAACAGTGTTTTTTTTATTTTTTTAAATGAATAGGGAATATTAGGTTTTATAAATGTTTGGCTAATATAATGTTATATAATTCTGCACAATGTGCAGAATTATATAACATTATTTTTAAAGTTTACTGACACATTAAGGGGGCGTGACCTGCGTGTAAAACTGACAAAAATCGCTGTGAAGATGGTGCTAACTCGCTCAAAGCATAAAGGGGTGTGGTTTGATAATTGACAGGTAATGGGCGTGGTTTGGAAATATTGTCACCTATGGCGTAGTATATGGAAGTTGTAACAGAGCACATAGTGGTGGGCGCGCGCTCCCCTAGGAACATTACGTGAGCCTCGCAGCGTACGCAATCTCTGTGAATAAAAAGTATCAATGCGCGTTCCCGAAAGCGGGTAATATGATGTATGCAGCGCGGCGTGCTCTCTCAGGTGCTGCTTATGAGTTGACTAAAAGCCATGCGCGTTCCTAAAAGGAACGTGCGAGCGCGCCGCGCCCGAGGAAAGGGGGGGAGTTTTGTGACAGGCATAGAGATGAGCCCGTGTCCTGGCGCAAAGTGTCAGGTGATGAGCGCTGTGATTGGGCTATCAATGACGGCTGTCGCTGTGATTGGTTGGCACTTGTTGGTGGGCGGGGTTTTCCGATATCCGTTTGATATATAAACTAGCTACTTGCGCAGACATGTACTCTGCGGCTGGACACTTTAGCACGAGGGGTAGGTGTAGTAGGGTTGCGCTTATGGGGTGGGTGTGCGCGAGCATCTATTCATGAGCAACTGATGAGTCTCTGGATCAAACATAATTGCTCCATTTTTTTCCCCCTGTTGTAGGAACAATCAACAACTGGCATCATGGTTAAAGTAGGAATCAACGGGTAAGTTTTAAATGTGTTGTGTAAAGGAGTTAATTGGGGGTGAGGGGTTAACTTGTGATGGGTTTGGTAGTTGAGGCTTGTTATGAGCAATATGTTTATTTTATTTAGTTTTTATTACTACTGGCTCTCATAGGTTTATACCCTTGGTGGCTAAAGGGTTAATGCATTTCCTTCTGGCAGTTTAAAGGGTTAAGTGGATATAGTTTGTAATAATTGACCACCTGATAATATAATTCATGAGAATACAAGAGGATGGCTGGCAGGCAATGGGTTAATGAGGGGGTCTCTATTGCCCTGTTAGGTGAGCTAATGGTACAAGACCTTATGGGTTAATGGCACAGGGATTTCTCTAGTCAAGGGTATCATTATATGACTAATAGCTACTGGTGGTGAAATGGTTACTGTAAGAAGTGTGTGATCTGTTAGGTGCTCAGTGCCTTGGTTAAGGAGCTGTAAAGGGTTAATAGTGCATAACTAGATCCTTGGCTAAAGGTGGTGGTCTGTAATATGTACCCTGAGGCAAGTGATTCTTGCATTGGTGTAAGTCTGTACTGGGATCTATTGGGGAGATGCAGAAGCCTAAAGATCACTCCATGAGTGCATCAGTTTTATTGAGATGGTCCTTTTAAAATGGCTGCGCTGTAACCCCTTGCTTACCAGAGACTGTTATCCCCGCCCCCTCCTCAGCATCCTTCAGTGCACCTCCCTGTGGGTGGGGAAATGCGGACGTGCAGTCTCACTACTGCATCCCTCAAAGATGTCCCAAGGTCATAGTGTCCCTCAGTCACATCCACCTTTTGCAGACGGGGGGGCGGGAGTTGCAGTCATTTCTGCCTAGGCTTGTCTCATTATGAGTTCTGTGTAATTTGGGGACTACCAGTAATTTCACAAGCTGGGGGAAGTGCTGACTCACATCCTGATCACCCAGTGATGGCTGCTAGGGTGGGGGTTCAGTGGTACGTGACTGAACAAAGCATGACGTGCCAGGTGGTGATCTATCTGGCATCTCGGGAGTTAATCCCATCTGAATAGTTACCGTAGCTACAACTAGCATCACTAAACTCTCCTACTGGGTCTCCTCCCCATCACTGCATTGCAGTTGCTTTTATTTAACCCTTTAGTTGCAATGCTTTACCAAGTATTACCTTGTCATACTAGTCAATAGGGTTAATTTACCTTTATTTTTTAAATGGCCATTGTAGTGTTTTGTTGTTCTATTGCACATACAATTTCTAAATCTAGTAAAACAATCTAAAAGCTATACATTTAAACAAATGTTCTTTCCTGCATGAGTTTTAGCCACCAAATATCTTTAAAAGGGACCTTTATTGAAACATGGCAGGGTCCAAAGTATGTCCAATAGACAATGTTTTAGGCCTACAGTCAGCACTTAGTCACATGGCCTAGTTGACATACTTTGGACCCTGCCATGTTTCAATAAATGTCTTTTTTTAAAGATATTTGGTGGATGGAACTCGACTTTATTTTATTGCATGCTGGAAGTGGCTGATCCAGGGTTCTGTGCCTCAGTGCTGCTTTCCAAAATTCCTAATTTTAAATATATACTGCATGAGGGACCATTATATTGTAAGGGCTATGTCCCTTTAAGCTGGTTTCTGGCCTACCTGTGCAGGCGCTAAGTGACATTGAATGTTGATGTTCCTAAACCCCCCCCCCCCTTTCCCTGTTCAGTCAGTGATTGTGAAACACATAAGATAGTCAAGCTATCTGCTCAGGGGGAAGTTTACTGGAGTGGAAACAGCTTGCCCTGTGTGTCTGGAACCAAATAAAACATTGTAGGTCAGAGGGTCACCTGTGTCTGGTACTGGGAGGGGGGAGATGTCAGAGCTTTGATAAAATTCCCCAGGGATGCTCCGCAGTACATAATCAATTATGCAGACTACAATGTGATTAATTTCTTTATCCATGCAGTTTTAAGCTAGAGGGGAGGTTGCCGTTACATAACATGCAGCCCATGACTGGGATACCGATAAAGGGATAACACTGCATTTGCACAATCCAAACTAGAAGTGCTTTTTTTTTTTTTTTTTGGGCCTATGGTTCTCCCGTCAAAGACTCCGAAGGCAGCAACATGTGCCGCCCACGTCTAGTGGTTATTTTACAAAGTCCGCTACATTGGCCACATGTTTGCTTTGGGCCAGGGGTGCATTACTGGTGTTGTAACTTAACTCGCAAAAATAAAACAAATTGTGGAAATCTGCACACCTGTGGCACAAACGAGGGCACAGAATCAAATTGCCAAATCTCACCAAGAAATGTACAAATTACTTCAAACGTTAGGAGAAAATAAAGGTCCTTTCTTTTAACTGTAGCACTTTTCCTAATGACCCTGTTAAAGGGATATGAAACCAAAGACTTCTTGTCAAATTTAGACGGAGCCTATCCTTTTCAAATTTGCTTCATTCGCATGTCCTGTGTTGAAGAGCTACCTAGGTAGCATCTGGAGCACTACATGTCAGGAAATGGTGCTGCTATATAGTGCTCCAGAAATGGGCCAGCTCCTAAGCATAAGTCCCTGCATTTCAACAAGATACTAAGAGCAAAGAAAAAATAAAGGTGAATTAAAGGGATAGTCTAGTCAAAATTAAACTTATGGTTCTGATGGAGCAGCAACTTTCTAGTTTACTCAATTTTTTTTATATTTTTTTTTTTCTTGAAAAAGCAGGAATGTAAGCTTAGGAGCCGGCCCATTTTTCATTCAGAACCTGGGTAGCGCATTCTGAAAGTTGTTTAAAATCTATCTGAATCAAGACACTGAGTTTCATGTCCCTTTAAGAGAAAATAAAGGTCTTAACTTTTGATGCTGGAATTGATTTGTACATCTTCACTGTCTACCCTCAGCAGGGGCTAAACGCTTTGTTCCTTGCAGTAAAATAGCTAATGTTTGTAGCATGTTACAGGTTATTTGTTATGGTCTAATGCTTCAGTGGTATTGTAGAGTTAAAGTCCTGAATTAAGAGTTTAACCCTTGCTATACAGTATAATTTGCTCTGACAGGGACAAAACCCACTCTCATTCAGACAGAGCATACACTTAAACCACTTTACTTATTTGCTTTCAGCAAAGCATCCTTGCACTACTGGGAGCTAGCTGGTGGCAGCACATGTTGCCTCATCACTTGAGGTATTCAGCTAGCTACGCAGTGACTACTACTCCTTCAAAGGATACCAAGAAAATGATGTAAATTTAATGTAACTAAATTGGGGAATGGTTGAAGGTTTTTGTTTAAATGTATTGTCAATCAAGATACTTGTGTTATCTCTTAAAGTGCTGAGTATTTTTCAGTCCAGGGAACAAGTACTAGCTTTACTGTGGCCTATTGGGGAACTCTAAACCCTTTGCACTTATAGAGCAAACATTAAATTTGCAGGGTCATGGTTGTTACTGTGGGCTCAACCCCCTTTGGAACTCCTGGTACATTGGAAAATTATGGGACGGGGGTGTAGTAGGTCAAGTTGTGCACATACTCACATTCACAAAAACCCTAGTTAGCAAGGTGTGTAGGTTTTTTTTTTGTGTTTTTTTTTTTTTCCCCCCCCCCCCCCCGTCACATATGAATAGTTTAATTGGCTTAATCAAATTACAAGTGACTGTAGTTTTGAAATAGCACAATGAAATGATACTACACCCTATTTACACTGGCCTCTTTCCAACTAGGTTTGGTCGTATTGGACGTCTGGTCACTCGTGCTGCCATAATCTCTGGCAAAGTTGATGTCGTGGCAATCAATGATCCTTTCATAGATCTGAGTTATATGGTGAGTCGGCTTGTGCATTTAGTCTGTTGGCTAGAACTCTGGCATGTTACGTTTTTTTTTTTTTTTAAACCTCTCAAATCTTGCAGGCTTACATGTTCAATTATGACTCTACCCACGGCAAATTCAAGGGAACAGTGAAGGCTGAAAATGGCAAACTGATTATTAATGATAAGGCAATTACAGTCTTCTCTGAGTAAGTATTAAGGGTGGGTGCACCTTGTGGGCAGGGTAAGCAGCGACTATGTAGTGACCCTGTTTTGTGACTTCTAGTTGGGGAATACTCCTAAATATTTATTCCTTTTCTAGACGGGACCCCAGCAACATTAAATGGGGAGATGCTGGTGCAGAATATGTAGTAGAATCTACAGGTGTCTTCACAACTATTGACAAAGCTTCAGTAAGTATCAAATCCCAATTTTGATGGCAGGTTTTTTGTTCCCTCCCCCCCAACTTAACATTTTTCTTTCTTTATCCATAGCTTCACTTGAAGGGAGGTGCTAAGCGTGTTATAATCTCCGCCCCCAGCGCAGACGCCCCCATGTTTGTTGTTGGAGTCAATCATGATGAATACAAGAACTCCCTCAAAGTTGTTAGGTGAGTGGTGAGGTCAAGGGGGGGGGGGAGCGGTCAGAATATCAGAACAGGAGTAACTTGTGTTTTTGGTTCTGCAGTAACGCCTCCTGTACCACAAACTGTCTGGCTCCTCTGGCAAAAGTTATCAATGACAACTTTGGTATTGTGGAAGCGCTGATGGTGAGTTGTGTATGGCTTTCTCTTTTGTGCAGTGACCTTACTATTAAGCCAGTATTTAAAAGGGACATTCTAGATAAATCGTCACTTACCCCAATAAATACAGTGCATTTGCACAATTAACAAATGCACGATAAAGACAATGCTATAGCACTTAGTCTGAACTTCAAATGAGTAGTGTGTTTTTGTTTTGTTTTTTTCACTCCCCCTGAATCATGTGACAGCCATCAGCCAATCACAAATGAGAATACATATATTCTGTGACAACTTGTACAGGCTCAGTTGGAGCTGGTGACTCGAACTATATAAAAAGACTGAACATTTTGTTAATGGAAGTAAATTGGAAACTTAACTTTCATGATTCAGAGAGCTGGAATTTTAAATTTGACTTGAGTATCCCTTTAAAGGGACAGTTAACACCACTTATCTTTTTAAAAAAAAAAATCCCTTAATTACAAATTTCCCAGTTTTGCATACCCAAGTTATAATTGTACACATTTTACCTCTAAATACCTTGTATCTAAGCATCAGCAGACTGTCAAAAGAACTGGAATAAGGGGGCAGACTTGCAGTTTAGCCAATCAGAGCTGTCTCCATGGTAAATTCACATGCATGAGCTCAATGTTATCTATATGAAACACATGAGCTAATGCCCTCTAGTGGTGAAAAACTATCAATATGCATTAGAGGCGGCCTTCAAGGTCTAAGAAATTAGCATATGAACCTCCTAGGTTTAGCTTTCAACTAAGAATACCAAGAGAACAAAGGAGTTGTTTAAAATTACATGCCCTATTTGAATAATGAGTTTTGTTTAATTTTATGGACTTGCCTGTCACTTTAATCCCTTAAGGACAAGGCAATTTTTATTTATCTGTCAGGAATCTCTGACTATCCTTTGGATTGTCTGACATATATTTTTTAAAGTATTCTAGTCCCATTTTGGTATTTCATGCCACCATTTTACCTCCAAATGCAATCAAATAAAACATTGTTCACAATTTTAGGTTTCTCGCTGAAATTGTTTACTGTTAGTGAAATTATGGCACAAATGGTTGTAAATGCTTCTCTGGGATCCCCTCTGTTCAAAAATAGCAGACTTATATGGCTTTGCTTTCTAGTAATTAGAAAGTGTTAAATGCTGCTACACACCACACTTGTATTATGCCCAGCAGTTAAGGGGTTAATTTTCTCTTTAGTGTAGAGATCAGCCTGACGCATGCCACCCCCTGACCCCTCTCAAACAGCTCTTACCTCCCCATCCCACAATCTTACAGACTGGCAGAAAGTCTGCCAGTACTAAAATAAAAGTGGTATATATTAATTTTTTGCAGTGTAGGTTCCCTCCTAACCCCCACAACAGCTCTAGACATTCTCCCCACCCCCTCTTTTTGTGCTGCTGTCTGCCAGCAGTACCCATTTTCTTGAAAATTTGATTTTTATTTTTGTACCCCATTTTTTCCATAGTGTAGCTGCCCCTTCATGTCCTACCCCCTCCCAGATGGATTTTTAAATCAATTTCCCCTCTCCCTTAGGCTGCAGGCAGTACTTGGGACTGCCAGACTGGTGAGCAGTCATGTGCGCTCCCGCCCCTCTTCCCAGAACTAGCCAAGTGATGGGCTGCCTACCTACAGCTGCTCCCAACAACTGGCACTCGTGGGGCATGCAGAAATAGTGCACTCTTGCTCTTTTGAGCAAGATTGCGGCAGAGAAGCCTAGGACTGCAGCGTCGTAAGGGTACGGCGCTGGTTAAGATTAGCTCCTGTCAGGTTACAGCAGATAATACATGCCCATATCCAATCTGGGTGTATGCTCATTTGGATCAATTCAATATAAGGATACCAGCAAATATCTTAGAGCACTGTAAACGCAGACAGGAGCTCACTGCCAGCGCCTAAGTATATCCAATAAACATAGTGTCCACAGCATAAGCTTCCAAATTCTTTATTTTAGGGGAGGATTCAAACTTACAAAAAAAGGCAACATTTCTGGTTTGATTGTCTGACTAAGGGCGCATAACCTGAAACGTTACTGCTGTCTCTACCTTTTGAATCCTCTCCAAAATAAAACATTTGGAAGCTTATGCTGTAGACACTATGCTCATTTTAACTTTGCTGCTCCAAATGAGCATGCAGTGTGGGGGTTTATAAAATGTAAAGGAATAAAACTGATCCGGGGCCATAATCGGTGCTTTCATGCTACTGTGCATGTGTTTAAAGGGATACAAGTGTTGGTTTTTTTTGAGGGGGGGGACAACGCTGCTTCTCTTGTGGAATCTGCACTTTGAAGTTGCCACTGCCTATAAGACGGATAGAAAAGCTGGCGCACAGTTAATTGAAGTTTAGGAGACGCAAGCACTAAGGGAAGCGCCTCTCTCTTCCTTTAGAGACCACCATCCCCTTGTGACTGGAAAAAAAGTGCCCTGCATAAATTAAGCTTAAAGTGGGCTATAGAAATCAATGAGTATAAGACACTGATTAGTCATCTTATTACAATAATAAAACTGGTTTTTATATCCCTTTGCTTGCAGCAGCTAAAGCAGTTGGGAGAATAGACTAATCATTAGTAAACCCCAAAATGTCATGATTCAGAACATACAAATATAAACTTTTAAATTTAATTATATTGTCTTCACTTAGCCATTGCTGAAGGGACAGCATTGCACTAATGTCAGAACACATAAAATATCTATTTAGCCAATCGTGAAACAAATGTGTGCAGGCACCAGTTAGCAGCAGCTCCCACTAGTGTATGTATCTTTACTATCCCTTTAAGTAGTGTCTGAATAAGCTTGACTGACTGACGCATGCATAAGCCTAAATTAGGGACTGCCTAGGCTGAAACCTCTGCCAGCCATAAAATATTAAAGCAGTTTTAATTGAACAATGTTCTACTCGTGTTGGTGATAAACTAATAGTAATTTAAAAATGCATTTCAATTTTATTGCAACCTTAACTTATGTGCAGTTCCAAAATCTCTCCCTCTGTCCACCCCCTCAGACTGCGGTCTGTCTTCAGTGCAGCATATCGTGTTACGTGTCATATGGCATGCAATGTGATTGGATGCTGCACTGAAGAAAGACGGCAGTCTAAGGTACAACAAGCATTTCTGGTTAGTGTCTTTCAAACCATGCACAATTACCAACCATTGAATGAAGGTTTCAATAAAATTGTATTTTTTTTATTTTTTTTTTTAAACTGTAAAATTACTAAGATCTAGAATGTAAAGTATTTTAAAATACTCTTAAAAACAGGGATACTTTAATTCATTAAACTTTACAAAGTTCTGATGTGAAATTACCCAATTCATGCAATCGCAAGAGATGGGGTTGTGTTAGAAGGGAAAGCCTATGATGCTAGGCACCCCCTCGGACACAATCCCATTTAGGAAGCGCCTATGGCTTCAGTATAACTAAATGTCTAGGAAGTTTAATCC
The DNA here is from genome assembly GCF_027579735.1 of Bombina bombina. Classification (NCBI taxonomy): domain Eukaryota; kingdom Metazoa; phylum Chordata; class Amphibia; order Anura; family Bombinatoridae; genus Bombina; species Bombina bombina. The sequence continues at coordinate 603,519,116 of NC_069505.1, read as the reverse complement.
TGTGCTCAAGCCCAATGCAGTTAGGACAGCATGGAGTGTCTTAAGGGCAGGAAGTGGTTGAACTTAATGAAACTAGATTTATACTTGGCTTCAGTAGAGTAGATTTAATTACATATCTTAATGTCTAGCATGTATCTACTGATGTCCATTTTTAAACTGTGTGCTCTTGTATTAGACCACTGTCCATTCCTACACCGCAACCCAGAAGACCGTAGATGGTCCATCAGGCAAGCTCTGGCGAGATGGCCGCGGTGCCGCACAAAACATCATTCCAGCATCAACCGGGGCAGCAAAGGCTGTCGGCAAAGTCATTCCACAACTAAATGGGTGAGATGGGGTAGCACTTCCAGTTATGTAAAAAAAGCTGCTGTAATTAAAGGACATGTGTAACTTTATCTTCATTACAGGAAGCTGACCGGCATGGCTTTCCGTGTTCCAACCGCAAACGTGTCTGTTGTGGATCTCACTTGTCGCCTGGCTAAGCCTGTGAGTATTGGTTGTAGGAAATGTAGATGAGTGGGTGACCAGAAGAGATTATTCTAATACAGTAAATGAGCACTTTACTCGCTGCCAATGAGCCATTAACTTTTTTTTGGGGGTAGTCGACACACCAGTGTCTGGGTAATATCTTGGATGCATATGTCCATGGCCGCGCTCAGGAGCTAGTGGAAGCGCTTCACTCCCAGCGATGACATGGCGCTAGGTGACGTCACAAGCAAGGGAGCTTCGAGAAAACGTTTGCATGCGCAAAGGGATCTGCTGCACAATAATGGACTGCGCATGCGAACGTTTTTACTAAGCTCCCTTGTATTGTTGCTGGGCTGCCAGTGCCTGCCGAGAATGAGTTCCCCAGTCTCTTCACAAACAACGGAACTCTGACCCACCTCCATTCAGCTGCTCTCAGCTCAGCCCCTGTAGCTTATCCTGCACTGAATAGAGGTGGGTCAGAGTTGCGAAGAGAGACTGGGGAAATCATTCTTGGCTCTGGGGATCAAAATTGGCAATTCCCAGACCCCCGCCCACGCATCTCTAACTCGCTCGATCGTGAAATACACATAATTAGACATAATGCTTGAACGTCATATATATATATATATATATATATATATATATATATTTTTTTTTTTGTGAGCTCTAGATAATGTAGCTCATTTCTTTTCACTTCATACGCTACGAAGTGAAAAGAAATGGGCTACATTCTCTAGAGCACATGAAAAATCATATTATATATGTATAAACATGGCAGCCTCCACAGCAACATGTGTGTGGAGGCTGCCATGTTTCCAAGCGTCTGAGCTTGCTCTGAGAAGTCCCAGCTTTTCCAGCACCCTGGAAGCGCTGGGACTTACGTCACCAGAGCGCTCAAAAAAACGCCAGCCATCTCACTTGCAAGTGTGAGAAACTCGCTCCAAGCGAGTTCCAGTTCGCTTGGAGCGCTGCCCGAACGCAGCCCATGACTGGTTTAGAGCTAAGGGTATGTAGGGTTTCGCTGTACGCAGAACTCAAGTAACCAGCTTATCTTCACCGGCAGGCTAAATATGATGAAATAAAGGCTGTGATTAAGGCTGCAGCTGACGGACCAATGAAGGGCATTCTGGGATACACAGAGGACCAGGTGGGTGCTTGACACATAGATTTATCTTTCATGGAAACAGAACAGGAGTTTTATATCCTTTTTGATTATAGGTCGTTTCATCTGACTTCAACGGAGACACTCGCTCATCCATCTTCGATGCAGACGCTGGAATCGCTCTGAACGATCATTTTGTGAAGCTCATATCTTGGTGAGTGGTGAGACGTGACAGCTGCTTACCTCTGGTATCACTAGAGCATGTGACTGACCTACCTCCTTGTTTTACAGGTACGACAACGAGTTCGGTTACAGCAGTCGTGTGGTGGATCTCATGGTCCATATGGAATCCAAGGAATAGTCTGTCTAGTAACTTCTTGTGCCTGCGGGTGCTCTTAGTCATCTGCGTTAGTCTGTGTAACGGTTTCTGTGTCATTAAATAAACCAGTTGTTCCCCTCAACATCCTACTTGTGTCATTCGGTCTGGTACCTGCACCCACCTGTTCATATGACATCACTTAACCATTTATCTTGACTGGCAGCTCCTCCATAAGAAGAGATATAGATATATATTGTGCATATGCTGCTGTCATAAGGTCCTGAACTTCATGCATCTTCCCCCCCCCCCCCCATCATGAATACTGCAGGTTCCTTGCATATGTGCAGCCACTCCAGTGCTGGTGGTAGATTTCAACATGGCAGCCCTCGTGACTAGAGTATTTTAATGACTTATACTATTTGTTATACAACGTATTTAAAGGAACAGTTTAATTTAAAAAAAAAAGTAGGTAATAAAGTAACCATTCCCAGATTTTGCATAAACTTAAAGGGACAGTCTACACCAGAATGTTTATTGTGTTAAAATCCCTTTATTACCCATTCCCCAGTTTTGCATAACACATTTATATTAATATACTTTTAACCTTATCTTGTATCTAAGCCTCTGCAAACCTCCCCTTTTATTTCAGTTCTTTTGACAGACTTGCAGTCTAGCCAATCAGTGCCTGCTCCCAGATAACTTCACGTGCATGAGCAGTGTTATCTATATGAAATACATGAACTAACACTCTCTAGTGGTAAAAAAAACTTAAAATGCATTCTGAAGAGGTGGCCTTCAATGTCTAAGAAATTAGCATATGAACCTCCTAGGTTAAGCTTTCAACTAAGAATACCGAGAGAACAAAGCAAAATTGGTGATAAAAGTAAATTGGAAAATTGTTAAAAATTACATGCTCTATCTGAATCATGAGTTTATTTTGGCCTAGACTGTCCCTTTAATTTTTCCTCCTGATAACCTTGTATCTAAGCTTTTGCAAACTTACCCTTTCTGTTCTTTGAGACTTGGATTTTAGCCAATCAGTGATGACTCATAAATAACTCCACAGGAGTGAGCACAATGGTATCTGGCACACAAATTAACCTTTTCTAACATACTGTCAAATGCACTGAAATAGAGGCGACATTCAAGGGCTAAGAAATTAGCATGAGTCTACATAGGCTTAGCTTTCAACAAAGAATACCAAGAGAACAAAGCCAATTTGATAAAAGTAAATTAGAAAGGTGTTTACAATTACATGCCCTATCTGAATCTTGAGTTTAATTTTAACTAGATTGTCCCTTTAATGCTTAATGACCCTTTAAGGAATTTTAGGCTAATCTGCTGAAATCAATGCTGATGGGCTGCTAGTTTGTCTTTTTGGCTGAAACAATGTTGGATTTACTGACCTCCCTTTAACCAATTTATTAAATAGGACCTTTTTAAATGATCATGGTTAATACATTAAAGGGACTAGAAAGTCCATAATTAGACTCGTGATTTACAGTCACAGAACATTCCAATTTACTTTTTGCTTCCTTCTCTTGTATCTTGGAAAGCTCAGGAGCAGCAAATAACTTGGGTTCTAGCTGCTGATTGGTGGCTGCATATATATGGTCATTGGCTCACCCATGTGTTCAGTTAGAAACCAGTAGTGCACTGCTACTCCTTCAACAAATACCAAGAGAATGAAGCAAATTTGATAGAAGTAAAATGGGAAAGCTGTTTAAATTAGTATCTACTGAAATCGTGAAGAGAAAGTTGTTTCATGTCCCTTTAAGGACCAAAGCTTTCTTTATAGACTTGGAAGTGACTCCCCCCCCCCCCCCATCTCACACTAAAGCCTGTCGGTAAAGGATGAGGTATTGTACACAAATATTACAACATTCAGCACTTCTAGGGGGTTTTCAAATTCACTGTGCAAACCTATTGACATTATGTGGCTTGTGAAGGAGACAGATGTTCCCCCTGAATCGTCAGCTTTAATGCACTTAGTGGTGAATTCTAGGATACGTATATAATCAGGCAGCTGTCACTCTTGGTTTTATATCGTGCTTGATAGAGCGAATACCTGTTAATGTATAAATCATGGGCGGTGACGCTTTAGAGCTCTCACGCATTGTGAATTCCTTTGCAGACAGGAATACTGCAGCCCCAGGGCAGCAATGTCAGCCATTCTGCACGTCCGCTAGGGTAGGCCTGCCAAGGAAGAACATAGCAATACAATCTGTAGTATCTAATGTGTAACTTAAAGGGACAGTCTAGTATAAATTAAACTTTCATTATTCAGATAGGAATTTTAATCAACTTTCCAATTTACTTTTATCATCAAATTTGCTTTTTTCTGTTGGTATTTAAACATAGGTAGACTCATATGCTAATTTCTAAGCCTTTGAGGGCTGCCTCTTATCACATTTTAAATCTCTTCAACAGACAAAGTACACATGGGCCATATAGATAACACTGTGTTCAGGCACATGGGGGTTATTTAAGATTTAGCACAAATCAATGCTAAATTTAAGACAATAGATAATAAACAGTCATGTGATCAGGGGGCTGGAAGAAGGTTCCTAGATACAAGGTAATCAGAGGTAAAAAGTATATTATAACTGTTGGTTATGCAAAACTGGGAAAGGATAATAAAGGGATTATCTATCTTTTAAAACAATAGCAATTCTATGGTAAACTGTCCCTTTAATGCTATCATACACGCAGCCCTTCCAATAGAACCCTAGATGAAAATGTGTCCTTGTCCTACAAGCTGAGATGACATCCCTCAACCCAAGCGCACTAATAGATGGGCAAAATTCCAGCCAAGTCCTATTATAAAACTTTCAGCAGATTTCCTGGGTCACCTCCAAAAAAAAAGTTCCCTCCAGGCAATTGTGAGAAACTCCTTATTTGGATCAAGTTCCTCATAACAGACTGGTTTATTGTATCTAATCATGTTGGCAGATTCTGCGCCTATCTTAAACCGCTTCCTGCAAACTGACCTCAGTGATGAGAATTCTCAACACATGAAATAACAAGCACCATCAAGTCTGCTGGACTTCATCAGCTTGTAATGAATTATCAGGATAGCTTTATGCATATCCCAGAGGGTTATAAATTCCCTTAGTCTGTCATTACCACCGCTACTGGAAGCCTAAACCATGAAGCAACTAAAGTGCTTCCATTAATGGACCCAACCCAATTTGTGCTTTCATGGTTCAGATAGTGGTTTCTAGTTTGCTTCTATTGAATATTGGCTTTTGTTTAAAAGGGCAGTCTACACCAGAATTGTTTAAGATAATCCTTTTATAACCCATTCCCCAGTTTTGCATAACCAAATAGTTATATATATATTTTTTACCTTTAAGCCTCTGCAGACTGTCCCTTTATCTCAGTGCTTTTGACAGACTTGTATTTAAGCCAATCTCATGTAACTATGTGAGTTAATTTGTGCCATCTAGATAATTGTGCTAACGCCCTCTAGTTTTGAAAAACATCAAAATGCATTGCTAAGAGGCAGTCTGCAAGGTCTAAGAAACTAGCATATGAGCCTACCTAGGTATAGCTTTTAACTAAAAATACCAAGAGACAAAGCAAATTTGATAAAAGTAAATTCTAAAGTTGTTTAAAATTACATACCCTATTAGGAATCATGAGTTTTAAAGAGACAGTCTAGGCAAAAATAAAGTAGGCTGGCTCAGCTGTGTATAGAGCAATATTTGCAGGAATATTAAGTTGTATATCTGCAAGGGTACAATAGGGGCAGTGGTTCCTGCCGTGCAGTGCTGAAGACGTGTATTCTACCTAGTAATGTTAAAAAAAAAAAAAAAAGTTAATTGGTTGAAGTGAATGAATAACAAAATATTTTGGGGTTTCATGTCTGTTGTAAATTACATGTGAGCCTGACATTGTCCTGTTTTGTTAGATTTAACCAACAATGGACTTGTAGCATTATTTTTTTTGTTGAAACCTTAATTATGATTCTAAGCAACAGCCTCATGTTTTATAAAGTGACTCTCAAATGTTTGCCCATCATTAGCTGTGACCAGGGCCGGATTTACATCTCAGGTGGCTGTAGGCACAAAAACCTGATGCGCCCCTCCTACCCCCCCAGAAAAAAAGTGGGAAAAAATGAGGACTTTTTTTTATTATTATTTAGGACAACCAAAAATAAATTAGATGTAAAATTACATTTTCCCTTTTATGGAGATACACAAATACACACACCAATTGCAATATTTGTTGTAATGGAAGCTACACCAAAAAGCAATATTCACTTGACTCAAATGGCCATACAATTTCTATTATGTATAACATAAACAAATCATGTTAAACTTTAAATGCAAAATATTCTAAAGAAAACCCTATTTAAAGGGACATAAAATGTGACAGTTTGCTGGGCATTTTAATATTGCACTAGTGCTTGCACAGAAGTGTGTTAGCCTCTTGCAAAAGAGTTAAACACATAGTCAATGTCATTTCTGAGACAGCAATACACATCTGTGCAGACCCAGATGGGCTCATAGGACATGTTTATTGACAAGCCATTAGTGTATTGCTTTTCTGGAGATGACTGACTATGTGCTTAACATTTTGTTGGAGTTAAACACAGTTTTGTGTAAACAATAGCAATATTAAAACTAGCAGCATGCAAGCTCATCACCAACAACCTGTGCAGCCAGTGGAAGAAAATATAAAATGTAGGTATTTTTTTTCCACTACATGAACAAAATCTTGTAAACTCTGATATTTTTGGTACAAATACACACAGATGTTACATTTATTTTCTTCTGAAATATAAATATCATATGATGTTGCTCTCAAAGGAAAACATGGAATGTTGTAGATTATATGTAATCCAGGGGTCAACAAATGTGTTTAAAATTAGAACTTAGAAATTCAATTTACCACAATACAAAAATACCACACTTACTTGATAAAAGAACAGATTAACAATTTTTAATGTGATGTATATGTGTGTGTATATATATATATATGTGTATATATATATATATGTGTATATATATATATATATATATATATATATATATATATAATGTGTGTGTATATATGTGTTAATCTGTGTCTGCCTCCAGAGCCAAAGGCTTAAATACCTTTCCCACTTCCCTCATATCCCAGTCATTCTTTACCTTTCGTCACAGGAGGTTGGCAGAGAAGTGTCAGAAGATTTGAGTAGTTCCTTAGGAAGGGTTTCTGCCCTTGGATATGGGACTGGAGTTTTAAGTAGTCTTGTCAGCCTCTGTGAGAGCATTGAAAGTTAGTCTGCAAATGCAGGGAGAGTCTTTCTGCGAACCCAACCAGACTGCCTGCTAAAAGCTCCTAAGCAATCGGTGTTGAGTTAAAAAACAAGCAGGCAGTGAAACTTGTCAGGAGCGATGCTACAAGACTCACACTTGAGAGGCTGTGGTTTCTGTTCCACAGCATGGATTCTAGTAAGTGTTTACATTTTTACATATGTTGAAAGTGCTAGAAGACAGGGTCACAGTGTGGCTCCTTTATTCTTAATAGAATCATGGGTTAATATCTCCTGAGGGATTAATCAAATGTGATGCTTTGATTTTATGCTGCTTTATGTGTGAGATTTTATTGGGCTCTAGACTGTGGCTGGAACGCACAGGTTTTCACTTTGAATGCTGTGCAGCTTGTAGCTTGGCACTCTTTTTCTCATAGCAGGGGCGGTCCTGCCTTGCGCACCATGTGACCGGGAGTGGTCTTGCTTTCATTTCCTCTTTCCTGACCGAGCTGACTGTCTGAGAAGATGCTATTTCTCTGTATTGTCTGGGTCTAGGAGGTGGTGAGTGCCCCAGCCATTGGGTGTATAAAGGTGCCGTTTTTGAGAAATAGTTTATTTTCCGTGTCCTGCTGTTAGCTTAAGCTATGGAGGATTCTAATGTACTAGAGGGTACTCCCTCTATTCCAAATAGTAATACCTGTTTATATTGTGTGAGGAGGCCTTGGTATGCCCGCCCTCTTAATTAAGTTCCACATGCCTTGACAGCGTTACCTTCACGTTCCAAGCCACAAGGACCACTTCCAGTTCCTAAGGTTTGCGTTCCTGGACCAGCATTTCCAGTTTATTGCACTTCCGTTTGGTCTAGCTACTGCCCCAATAATTTTTACAAAGTTTCTAGGGGCTCTTCTAGCCGTTGCCAGAACCCATGGTATAGCAGTGGCTCCCTACTTGGATAATATTCTGGTACAAGCAACATCTTTTCGTCTGGCGAAAGACCATTCGGAGTCTCCTCTCTCTCTCCCCCCTTCGATCTCATGGATGGAAGATAAACCTAGAAAAGAGTTCTTATACCTAGCACCTTGGTACTATAATAGACTCCATATCCATGAGGATATTTCTAACCGACCAGACACGTTGCCAGCTAGCTTCGGCATGTCTTGCCCTCCAGACCTCCTTAAAGGCCCTCTGGACTCAGTGTATGGAGGTGATTGGTCTCATGGTGTCCAGCATGGACATCATTCCCTTTGCCAGGTTCCATCTCAAACTGTTACAACTGTGCATGCTGAGGCAGTGGAACGCGGATCATTCGGATCTGTCTCCAGATTTCTCGTGACAACCGGTCGAGAGAATCGCTCTCTTGGTGGCTCTATCCAGATCATCTGTCCCGAGGAACATCCTTCTTAAGACCATCCTGAGAGATTGTGACTACAGACGCAAGTCTATCAGGATGGGGAGCTGTTTAGGGTGCCAGGAAGGCACAGGGCCTGTGGATTCAGGAGGAATACTCCCTCCCGTTAAACATTCTGGAATTCAATGCTCTGAAGGCTTGGCCCCTTCTGGGTTCATCCCAGTTTATCAGATTCCAATCAGACAATATAACCTTGGTGGCTTGCATCAACCATCAGGGGGGAACAAGAAGCTCCCTAGCAATGAGGGAAGTATCTCGGATTCTGGAGTGGGTGGAGGCCCACAACTGTTCCCTGTCAGTGATTCACAATTCCGGGTGTGGACAACTGGGAAGGGGATTTTCTCAGCAGACAATCCTTTCATCCGGGGGAATGGTCTCTCCACCCTGAAGTGTTAGCGGAGATATGCAACAGGTGGGGGACCCTGGAGATAAATCTCATGGCATCACACCTCAATACCAAGCTGCCCAGATATGGGTCGAGGTCCAGGGATCCTCGGGCGGCACTAATAGATGCATTAGCAGTGCCTTGGAGGTTCAGTCTAATTTATCTTTTACCGCCGTTACTACTCCTTCATTGTGTATTGGCCTGCATCAAGCAGGAGCAGGCATCAGTGATACTGATTGCTCCATCGTGGCCGCGAAGGATGTGGTTTGTGGATCTGGTGGGGATGTCATCATCTCCTCCGTGGAAGTTACCTTGTTGCAGGGATCTGCTTGAACAAGGTCCTTTCGTTCATCATAATCTAGATTATCTGAGGCTGACTGCCTGGAGATTGAACGCTTAGTCCTAGCCAAGACAGGTTTATCTGCGACAATTATTGATACTCTCATTCAGGCTCGTAAACCGGTTACTCGTCGCATCTATCATAAGGTGTGAAGAGTGTGGATTTTCCTGGCATAAAATTAAGGTTGTCAGGATCCTATCGTTTCTGCATGAGGGACTGGAGAAGGGCCTTTCTGCCAGTTCCCTGAAGGAACAGATTTCGGCCCTGTCTGTTTTACTGCACAAGAGGCTCGCAGAGCTTCCAGATGTACAGTCCTTTGTTGAGGCTCTGACTAGGATCAGACCTGTTTAGATCTAATGCTCCTCCTTGGAGTCTAAATCTTGTTAAGATTTTGCAACAGGCTCCGTTTGACCCTATGCATGACATGGACATTAAATTATTGTCCTGGAAGGTTCTTTTTCTACTGGCTATTGCTTCTGCGCGCAGAGTATCTGAGATTGCTGCCTTGCAATGTGAGCTTCCTTATCTGGTGTTCCATTCTGATGAGGCTGTCCTACGTACTAAGTTAAGTTTTCTTTCTAAGGTTGTGTCAAACTGCAACATGTGTCCAATCCTCTTGCTTCGAAGGAACGTTTGCTTCATAATTGGGACGTGGTTCGCGCCTTGAAGTTTTATCTTCAGGCTACTAAGGACTTTAGACAAACTTCTTCCTTATTTGTTGTCTATTCCGGGAAGCGTAAGGGTCAGAAGGTCTCTTCGACTTCCTTATCTTTTTTGCATAAGGATTACAGCTCATTCTACTAGAGCAGTGGTTTCCTCTTGGGCCTTTAAGAACGAGGCCTCTATGGATCAGTTTTGTAAGGTGGCTACCTGATCCTCCTTACATACTTTTTTCTAAATTTTACAAGTTTGATGTTTTTGCTTCTGCTGAAGCAGCTTTCGGGAGAAAGGGTTTTGCAGGCTGTGGTGCCCTCAGATTAGGGTCCGCCTCTCTTTTTATTCCTTCCCATTATCATTCAGTGTCCTCTAGAGCTTGGGTATATTGTTCCTAACAGTAAAGAACAATGCCATGGACTCTCCTTATACTAAGAAGGAAAACATAAATTATGCTTACCTGATAATTTCATTTCCTTCTGTATAAGGAGAGTCCACAGCCCCCGCCCATGTTCTCTGATGGACGGCCCTCTAAATTATGTTTTTCTTCTGGCACCATTTATACCTTGATATTTCTCCTACTGTTCCTTATTCCCTCGGCAGAATGACTGGGATATGAGGGAAGTGGGAAAGGTATTTAAAGGGACAGTCAACACCAGAAGTTTTGTTGTTTTAAAAGATAGATAATCCCTTAATTACCAAACCCCAGTTTTGCATAATCAACAGTTATAATTTTACACATTTTACCTCTGTAATTACCTTGTATCTAAGCCTCAGCAGACTGCCCCCTCATTTCAGTGCTTTTGACAGACTTGCATTTTAGCCAATCAGAGCTGTCTCCATGGTAAATTCACGTGCAAGAGCTCAATGTTATCTATATGAAACATGTGAACTAATGCCCTCTAGTGGAGAAAAACTGCAAAATGCATTTAGATTAGAGGTGGCCTTCAATTAGCATATGAACCTCCTAGGTTTAGCTTTCAACTAAGAATACGAAGAGAACAAAGCAAAATTGGTGATAAAAGTAAATTGGAAAGTTGTTTAAAATTACATGCCCTATTTGAAACATGAAAGTTTTTTTGGACTTGACTGTCCCTTTAAGCCTTTGGCTGGGGTCTTTGCCTCCTGGTGGCCAGGTTCAATATTTCCCAACAGTAAGGAATGATGCCGTGGCCTCTCCTTATACAGAAGGAAATGAACTTATCAGGTAAGCATAATTTGTTTTTTCACTGATCTTGGTCAACAAAAGCAACTTTTTGCTTAAAGTCACAGGGCTATTTGCGCTATGTCACAGGTTTTCATGAGGGCACCATAACATTTTTATTGTGCACATATTGCACAATGTAAAAAAGCTTACTGTCTCTTTAACCCAAACAGAGTTGACTGCGTAGCTTGCTGTGACATTGGCATGTTATGGGTGGCTGAAATAAAAAAATATTAGTCAAAATTAAACTTGCATTATTCAGAGCAGCAACGCTATCATTTACTCCTATTGGTTTTTCTTCGTTCTCTTGGAAACTTTATTTCAAATGGCAAGAATGTAACTGTCATGTAGTGCTACAAATACTACCTAGGTATCTCTGACAGGTAATAGTGCTGTTATCTAGTGCTCTTGCTAATGTATAATATTTTGTTATAGAGATACCTAGGTAGTATCTGTAGCACTACATGACAGGTAATAGTGCTGTTATCTAGTGCTCTTGCTAATGTATAATATTTTGTTATAGAGATACCTAGGTAGCATCTGTAGCACTACATGACAGGTAATAGTGCTGTTATCTAGTGCTCTTGCTAATGTATAATATTGTGTGTTATAGAGATACCTAGGTAGCATCTGTAGCACTACATGACAGGTAATAGTGCTGTTATCTAGTGCTCTTGCTAATGTATAATATTGTGTTATAGAGATACCTAGGTAGTACCTGTAGCATTACATGACAGGTAATAGTGCTGTTATCTAGTGCTCTTGCTAATGTATAACATTAGTACTTCATGACAGGAAATAGTGCTGCCATCTAGTGCTCTTGCTAATGTATAACATTAGTACTACATGACAGGAAATAGTGTTGCCATCTAGTGCTCTTGCTACTGTATAACATTAGTACTACATGACAGGAAATACTGCCGCCCTCTAGTGCTCTTGCTAATGTATAATATTGTGTGTTATAGAGATACCTAGGTAGTATCTGTAGCAGTACATGGCAGGTAATAGTGCTGCCATCAAGTGCTCTTGCTAATGTATAACATTAGTACTACATGACAGGAAATAGTGCTGTCCTCTAGTGCTCTTGCTAATGTATAACATTAGTACTACATGACAGGAAATAGTGCTGCCATTTAGTGCTCTTGCTAATGTATAACATTAGTACTACATGACAGGAAATAGTGCTGCCATCTAGTGTTCTTGCTAATGTATAATATTGTGTGTTATAAAGATACCTAGGTAGGTGCATGCTCTAGGAAGAGGTTCCGGAGGAGGAGCTCAGGTGTGTGGTCAGGTGAGACACCTGTTCAGAAGCACCTCCACTGCAGGCTATTGGCGATCTCTCGCGCCTAAACCCTCAGACCTGGGTGGCTTGCTAAGCTACTCCAACGCTGCTGGAACCTATGTAGTGCCATAATATCGCACTGAACTGCAAGCTATAGTGGCCACAGGAACCTTCATCTGCCTTAGAGGTACTGTAATCTCTCCCACTGAGAGAGAAGAGAACTCACGCTGTGATATATGTGAATGGCTCCCTGCACACCCGAATAGGAAACAAGGACATTTTCTATTTTTGTATGGGTGGTCTCCTGGTCCAGGGCCTTTACTAAGACCTATCTTAGCTTGTTTTTTCGAGCCTGGAAAAAATGACTTGCCTGTTCTCATAGGCACTGAATACCGGAGCCTTTGACCTACCTGCATCTGCTCCTGCTCTGGGTCGCGCTGCTCCGGCTCAGATTTGCAGTCCCTGGATGATCCGCATTGTGGCTGACTCATTTTGACCTCCCTCTCTCCTGGTAGAGACCCGGCTGGATCCGTTTCTGGTTTTGGCCCGCTGTTCCCTCCCACCGGTGCTGCGAGAGGGCTGCGGGCTGCTATCTTTTCCTGGGCCATTTCTTTTGCTGGATTGGGGCTGCCCCCCCCCCCCTGCCCTTCGTGACTTCCTCTGCTGATCTGGCTGCAGGTTGTCTCCTGCTGCTCGAGGCTGCGGGCGGTCATACCCCCCTCCCACCGGTGCTGCGTGAGGGGGGCTGTACCAAGAGAGGAATTCGTCACACTGCTGCCTGCACCTGGATTTCGTTGGTGGGCAACGCTGTTTGAGAGTCAGCCTCTGTGTCCCTCTCTCCTCCTCCCCACGGACAAATTTCTGCTGCTAGAGGTAAGGGGAAGGAGCTAGCTTGGGAGAAGAGAAAGGGGAACCTAAGGGGATATAGACTCACTTGGCACCCAGGCCCACACAGGAAACACGGGGCAGTCTATATCTTGGAACTTTGCTCAAAGATACTATGCTGTCCGGCGGTTTGTAACTTTGATGAGCTTGCCTTTTCTCATACCGGTATCTCCCCAGAAGACATTTAACTGTTCTAATATATCTATGCTGGTTAAACTGGGATGTAGATTAGCATAACCTGACTCTATGTGCACATATTTAATTTTTTTTTTGCTAATTAATCCAGAGTTAGGGGGTCTAATTGGGCTCACTTGATAATTACTAAGAGTTAATTAAACTCAGTGTTTCTCTTTACTGATATGTACTGCATTTTGATTCCTGACGTGAAATTTTGCCTTCTCCCCTAGTAATACTTGTCAATTTGTAGATCTTACTCCCCACGCTTAGGTGCTGGGGTAGGGAACAATTGATTTAACCTAACTGAACCTTTAATGTATATCTAAGTGTGAATTGCTACCTTGTGGTTTAACTTTATAACAGAGAAGGGGAAAGGAGGGATAAAGGGTTAAGGATCTGTTCCTAAGAGAGCAGTAATCTTTGACTATTTAGCCTCCCTTAATAGTATTTACGCTACATAATTTGGACGAGGTAGCAGAGAATTTACTGAAGGAAGAGAGGATAACAGGCTATAGATTCCTTTATCTCAAGTGTGAAATAGCCAAGTTATTAGCTGTTACCTAGGAAATTTTCTTAACATCACTTTATGATATTAGAAATGTTATATTCTGCAACCCTCTGTGTTTAGGAAGCTTTGTTAAATTTAATGTTTCGATACCTCCCTCTGGATATAGAGGCAGATAACTTGTCATTTATGCAAGTTAAATTGCTAGCATTTAACAGCCTGTAAGAATTGCTAACTGTATATTGCATATCCCAGACTTTGCATTACAAACTTAATAACTCCTGTCTTCCCTCTCCCCCCATTTCCTTGTTTTTGTCCCTTTCTTAACCCACACTAAACAGTGAGTGTGGGTAGTAAGATCAGAACACATACTAGCGACCCCCTTTTAGCTCTTCCCCAGTGAGAAGAGAAGCTAGATAAGAGGGGAAGAAAAAGGAAACAAAACCTTATAGGTCTAGCTGTGTATTGGGTGCTTGTGCCTGTCTGCAACTTATCACTTCTTCAAAGTTAGAATCTCTCTAATTTTTTTTTTTTTTTTTTCTTCTCAACTGCTTATGCCTTATCACATATGCTCTTCACCTCCCACACCAGCACTCCCTCACTTGTAATCAACAATAATTTGTCACTTTAAAATCGCACTTGGTTGTTTTTTTTTTTTTTCACTCCTCCCCACTAGCACTCAATCTCACACCACCCCCCTCCCCCCCCCTTTTTTTTTTCTTTTTTTTTTTTTTTCTCTTTTCCCCTTGCTGGAAACGTTCCTTTTAAACGTCTCCCTTCTCACTATCATAATTAAGCACGAAGCACATGGACAAATTTCTCTCTAACCCTTCCAAGACACCTTCACCAAATATGGCAGCCAGGCACAGGGACAGGAAACTTAAAAATACTCAGGACCCAGCCTCTGAACCCCAATTAACCTCTGCTGGCAACCTATTAACCTCCGAAAATATTAATTTACAATCCTTGGTAACTAGTATCTCAGACGCACTCACACCTAAATTCGATGCACTTAAATCAGAAATTAAGCAAGATATTACCTCCCTAACCCAAGAGGTTAGACAATTTTCAAACAGATTACAGGAAGTGGAGCAGAGGGTGTCTGATCTGCAAGACTTAGCAACACTACAAAATGCTAAGCTAGAGACATCAACTAAAAATTGGCAAAAATTAACTGACAGGCTGGAGGATTTGGAAAACCGTGCCAGACGAAACAACATAAGAATAATAGGCCTCCCAGAGGATAAACAATCGGAAAATCTTGGTCTTTTCATATCAGACACTCTCCCTAAAGCTCTAAATATCCCACCTACTTATCACCCAATCCTAGTGGAAAGAGCCCATAGAATAGGCCCCCCCCCCCGACTAGACAATAGGAGCGGAAGCAGGCCCAGACCTGTTATTGCCAAGTTATTGAATTATCAGGATAAGCTTATGTTAATGCAACACTATCGTAAAAATCAGCCAATTTTCATAGAAAATAATAAGATTTTAATGTTTCAAGATTTCTCGGCCAATACAGCTTCCAAGAGAAGAGAACTGGTTCCGATCTGTTCCAAGTTCATCCAGCAGGGGTATAGAGCCACCATAATTTACCCCTCTAAACTGAGAGTGGTTGTGAGGGAGATAACACATATATTTGAAGAGAGTCCAACGGCGGAAAAATTCCTCAAGACACTAGACATATAACTGTATGACCAATTAGTTTATTAATTAGTCAGATGGTGGACCCCATGGCTAAAATAGCCCCTGGGATAGGGGACTGGAATGTCCCCTTTTTTGGCTCTTTTTTCCTTCTCTCTTTTTTTTTTTTTTTCTCTTTCTTCCCCCTCTCCCCCTCCCTGCTCTCTGCCCTCCCCGCTCTACCCCCCATATATTAATCATATAAATGTTGGATAGTCTGAAGATAGTATCTTGGAACGTAGGGGGAATCTCAACCCCCATTAAGCGGAAGGCAATCCTTACACACCTACGGAAACTCCATGCAGATATCGGGTTCATACAGGAAACCCATTTAAATTTAGAGGAATCTTTAAAATTAAAGACATCATGGGTAAGAGAAATCTTTGTAGCCCCAAGCATTGGGAAAAAAAGGGGAGTGGCTATATTAATAGGGAAAAGAGCCCAAGTAGAGATTTTGCACTCTGAGATCGACTCCGGGGGGAGATTTGTCCTGGTAAAAATGAAAGTAGACCAAGTGACCTATACACTCTGTAATGTATACGGCCCCAATGCAATGGATCCTGTGTTTTGGGACCTACTACAATCCAAACTCTTGCTAATTAGCGAAGGCTACCTGATCTTAGGAGGGGACTTTAACATGGCCCCACAATGCCCCTTAGACAGACTCAGAAACAATACTAAGTCCTTAAAACAGAAGAAAGATAGTCTTGATACTAAACTCTTTAATAAAATCAAACAGAATCTCGCAATACGGGATATCTGGAGACTCCAGAACCCCGATATTCAAGAATTTACGTGTCTCTCTAAAGCTCATAAAACGCTCTCCAGGATCGATTTATTCTTGACTGATGAACGCCTCTGTATTACAAAGGTGAAGTAAGGAATAACGCCAATATTCTTATCCGATCACGGCCCTATTTTTCTGGAGCTTTGTCTGGGCCAATCACAACCCAAACTGCTACGTTTCTTTTTTCCCTACCATCTTACGCCCGACGCAAAATTTAAAACCTGGCTTAGGAACAAGTTTAACGATTTTGCCCATTTTAATCGTGATTATATCCAACGCCCAGATATCTTTTGGGAAACTGCTAAAGCAGTTCTTAGAGGGGAAATCATGGCATACAACGCTATGCAAAATAAGAAGATAAGGGCTAGAGAGAAGGAAACACTCAATTCACTGATCAACTCTTATAACCTTTTCTTACTTGAAAAAAACCCTCAAAATTGGGCACGATATGTCCGCGCCAAAACTGCCAGAGATACTTTTTTTTATAACCCTTGAAACACATAAAGAGCTTAGATTTCAAGCAAAACTGTATAGATTTGGCAACAAATCAGGGAAAATGTTAGCTAAACTGATCAAAAATGAGAATAAAAAACCTACCATAGAAAAAATTCAGTATAATGGGAATCAATTAGTAAAACCTGAAGAAATTTCGGATTTGTTTTTACACTATTTTCAGGATCTTTACACATGTAAAGGATATGACACAGAGAAAGCTACTGAATTTTGGAGTAAAATTACCTACCCAACATTGACTCCTGAAGACATTGTTAATCTTAACTCCCCCATCACAAAGATAGAGATCGAGAAAACTATTTTTAAACTGTCTCTCAACAAAGCGGCTGGCCCAGATGGTCTACCCAACGAGCTATATAAAATCTTAGCAACAGAAGTATCTCCCTATTTGAGCAATCTCTATAATGATATCTTTATTAATGATAAAGTGCCCACGCCTTCTTTCTCCGCTTCACTTACTACCTTGATCTTGAAAGAGGGGAAAGATCCCACTTGTAAAGAGTCATATAGACCAATTGCCCTATTAAATTCGGATTACAAAATAATGTCCTCAATCTTGGCAACTAGGCTCCAGATTATTCTAGCAAAAATAATTCATCCGGACCAAGCCGGTTTTCTTAATGGGCGCAACTCGGCGGCAAAAATTAGGGAATTACTGGTCACAATGGACTTTATCCAGAGACAGACAGGGGCACTGGCGGGGAGAGAGGACCTCCCGGACCTAGCCGTCCTGTCAATCGATGCAGAAAAAGCATTTGACTCAGTAACCCATAAACACATAATAACTTCCCTAATGAACTTTGGGATTAAGGGTAATTTTCCTAAATTTATAGAAAATATATATAACCAATCTTACACAAGTTTGATAATAAACAATATTGTTACCCCCGCGATCGTATTGAACAGGGGCACGCGCCAGGGGTGTCCTCTCTCCCCGCTCCTTTTTGATGTAGCTATCGAACCACTGGCAATTATGATTAGAAAATATCTAGAAGGCATAAAGATCCGAAAACATGAAATGAAAGTTGGACTATATGCAGACGATTTACTTATTTACATGTCCAACACTGAGGTAAATATACCAAAATTGATACAAATAACTAATAATTTTAGCTCTTTCTCGGGCTACAAAGTAAATTCATCAAAATCCGAGTTGCTGTGGCTCAGGAAAAGCACCAACCATATCTCAAATTTCCCCTTTAAGGAGGTCATGGGAACTTTTAAATATCTTGGGATCCACATTTCGATCGATTTGGGTGATCTATACAAATTAAATATAACTCCAATGCTTAACTATATTAAAGAAAAACTTAGAACCTGGCACAATTTACCTTTATCAATATCTGGACGGTCAGCTTTATTCAAGATGGTCTTGCTCCCAAAGCTGCTCTATGTCCTCCAGAACATTCCAATAATCTTACTAGAAAAGGATGTCCGCTCTACCAACACATCAATTAGACAATTTATCTGGCAGGGGAAGAGATCTAAAATCTCTTTTTTTAAATTGGCGGTGCCGAGAGAGTTTGGAGGATTAGCATTGCCAAATTTGAGATCCTATAATCTCTGTTTCTTAGCCCGTATAGTGGCAGATTGGATCTTCTCTAAAAACTATGTTGTAAATAATGAACTGGAATTGAATATATGTGAACCATTTCTCCCAGTAGCCCTGATCCACTCTGCACTTAAAGATATCCCAATAGGTATTAAAAAACTTAAAACCATATCGAACCCTCTTAAAGCATGGTGGAAATTATCTAAATCTCTCTCTATAAATAGCTCAGCTTCAAAATACCTTCCCCTGGTAGGAAACCCCAACTTCCAAGCAGGCCTAAACTCAGTGATCTTTATTAGATGGCACAACATTGGCCTAGACAGGGTAATCCTATTAACTGACCAAGACAGGAAATGTGTAAAGTCTTTTGAGGAGCTGAAAAACGAATTTAACCTTCCAAATAAATACTTCTTTGCATATCTGCAGATAAGGCATTTTATCTCCAACCTAACCAAAACAGCTGGCTGGAGCTGGACACTTGGTAAATTGGAAAGTTGGTTAGCAATAACCAAGAACAACTCTATGTCCATTGCCCCATGTTATCATATTCTTGGCACCAATAAGGGTATCCCCAACTTGGAGAAGACGGCCTCAGTTTGGAACGCCCTTATTCCACATAATAACATTGAGTTAAAAACCCTTCAGCTATCGATGAGTAAAGTTGCAAGGACCACACTGTCAACTACTTGGCGTGATGCACACTTAAAACTTTTGCATAGGGCATACTTTACCCCGGAAAGAGGTCTCAGAGTTCGGAATCAAGAATTTAATAAATGTCCTAAGTGTTCTTATCCCGCAGCGGATTTGATCCACATGTTTTGGCTCTGCCCTAGGATAAGAAACTTCTGGAATAAGCTAGAATTCTGGCTTAAAAATAAATTGAAAATTGAATCTTTAGCTTTCTCATTATTCCAAATTATATTATGTCTAAACCCTGAAGGTGGCCATCACCCTAATGAAAAACTAGTGATCTTATCTATATTAGCCACCAGATACTTGATCTGCAAGAAATGGAAACTTCGAACCCTGCCAACCATCTCTGAAATTAGGAATCATCTAAAGAAACAATGTGTTTTGGAACAGAGAGATACAAACATAGATAACGACTCCGATATAAGGAATTTTTTTAAAAAATGGGCAGCTCTTATTAAAACACTCCCAGAGAGGGAAATTGATTATTTGATCTTCCCGTTCAAGAATTCCGAGATAGTCCTGCTTGGCATTTGGTAGATGTGAGGAAAGGCAGAGGGCGATCCAGTATTCCCCTTCCCTTCCTTTTTCTTTCCCCTTGCTCCCCTCCCTCCCCTCCCCCCCTTTTTCATATATTTTTTTTTTTTTCTTTTTTTTTTTTTTTTTTTTTTCTCTTTCCTTTTCTCTTTTTTTTTCCCTTATAAAATATAAAAACCCAACAAGGAGTAGTTAAAATGGGAAACACATGTGCTTCTGATTAACTAAATATGTATGTGGATTATTTATATATGCTATGTACTTCTTTTACTCTCGTTTGGTGGCTCCATGTACAAGGTTAAAAACCTTTTCTTTCTTTTTTCTTTGTATGTACATATTGTTGGTTGAAAATAAAGACCATAAAAAAAAAAAAAAGATACCTAGGTAGTATCTGTAGCAGTGCATGACAGGTAATAGTGCTGCCCTCTAGTGTTCTTGCTAATGTATAATATTGTGTGTTATAAAGATACCTAGGTAGTATCTGTAGCAGTGCATGACAGGAAAAAGTGCTGCCCTCTAGTGCTCTTGCTTATGTATAACATTAGCACTACATGACAGGAAATAGTGCTGCCATCTAGTGCTCTTGCTTATGTATAACATTAGCACTACATGACAGGAAATAGTGCTGCCATCTAGTGCTCTTGCTAATGTATAACATTAGCACTACATGACAGGAAATAGTGCTGCCATCTAGTGCTCTTGCTAATGTATAACATTGGCACTACATGACAGGAAATAGTGCTGCCCTCTAGTGCTCTTGCTAATGTATAACATTAGCACTACATGACAGGAAATAGTGCTGCCCTCTAGTGCTCTTGCTAATGTATAACATTAGCACTACATGACAGGAAATAGTGCTGCCCTCTAGTGCTCTTGCTAATGTATAACATTAGCACTACATGACAGGAAATAGTGCTGCCCTCTAGTGCTCTTGCTAATGTATAACATTAGTACTACATGACAGGAAATAGTGCTGCCCTCTAGTGCTCTTGCTAATGTATAACATTAGTACTACATGACAGGAAATAGTGCTGCCATCTAGTGCTCTTGCTAATGTATAACATTAGTACTACATGACAGGAAATAGTGATGCCCTCTAGTGCTCTTGCTAATGTATAACATTAACACTACATGACAGGAAATAGTGCTGCCATCTAGTGCTCTTGCTAATGTATAACATTAGTACTACATGACAGTAAATAGTGCTGCCCTCTAGTGCTCTTGCTAATGTATAACATTAGTACTACATGACAGGAAATAGTGCTGCCCTCTAGTGCTCTTGCTAATGTATAACATTAGTACTACATGACAGGAAATAGTGCTGCCGTCTAGTGCTCTTCCTAATGTATAACATTAGCACTACATGACAGGAAATAGTGCTGCCATCTAGTGCTCTTGCAAATGTATAACATTAGTACTACATGACAGGAAATACTGCTGCCCTCTAGTGCTCTTGCTAATGTATAACATTAGTACTACATGACAGGAAATAGTGCTGCCATCTAGTGCTCTTCATAATGTATAACATTAGTACTACATGACAGGAAATAGTGCTGTCATCTAGTGCTCTTGCTAATGTATAACATTAGTACTACATGACAGGAAATAGTGCTGACATCTAGTGCTCTTGCTAATGTATAACATTAGTATTACATGACAGGAAATAGTGCTGCCATCTAGTGCTCTTGCTAATGTATAACATTAGTACTACATGACAGGAAATAGTGCTGCCATCTAGTGCTCTTGCTAATGTATAACATTAGTACTACATGACAAGAAATAGTGCTGACATCTAGTGCTCTTGCTAATGTATAACATTAGTACTACATGACAGGAAATAGTGCTGCCATCTAGTGCTCTTGCTAATGTATAACATTAGTACTACATGACAGGAAATAGTGCTGCCATCTAGTGCTCTTGCTAATGTATAACATTAGTACTACATGACAAGAAATAGTGCTGACATCTAGTGCTCTTGCTAATGTATAACATTAGTACTACATGACAGGAAATAATGCTGCCATCTAGTGCTGCTACTGTATAACATTAGTACTACATGACAGGAAATAGTGCTGCCCTCTAGTGCTCTTGCTAATGTATAACATTAGCACTACATGACAGGAAATCGTGCTGCCATCTAGTGCTCTTGCTAATGTATAACATTAGTACTACATGACAGGAAATAGTGCTGCCCTCTAGTGCTCTTGCTAATGTATAACATTAACACTACATGACAGGAAATAGTGCTGCCCTCTAGTGCTCTTGCTAATGTATAACATTAGTACTACATGACAGAAAATACTGCTGCCCTCTAGTGCTCTTGCTAATGTATAACATTATTACTACATGACAGGAAATAGTACTGCCCTCTAGTGCTCTTGCTAATGTATAACATTAGTCCTACATGACAGGAAATAGTGCTGCCCTCTAGTGCTCTTCCTAAAGTATAACATTAGCACTACATGACAGGAAATAGTGCTGCCATCTAGTGCTCCTGCTAATGTATAACAGTAGTACTACATGACAGGAAATAGTGCTGCCATCTAGTGCTCTTGCTAATGTATAACATTAGTACTTCATGACAGGAAATAGTGCTGCCATCTAATGCTCTTGCTAATGTATAACATTAGTACTACATGACAGGAAATAGTGCTGCCCTCTAGTGCTCTTGTTAATGTATAACATTAGTACTACATGACAGGAAATAGTGCTACCCTCTAGTGTTCTTGTTAATGTATAACATTAGTACTACATGACAGGAAATAGTGCTGCCATTTAGTGCTCATGCTAATGTATAACATTAGTACTACATGACAGGAAATAGTGCTGCCATCTAGTGCTCTTGCTAATGTATAACATTAGTACTACATGGCAGGAAATAGTGCTGCCATCTAGTGCTCTTGCTAATGTATAACATTAGTACTACATGACAGGAAATAGTGCTGCCATCTAGTGCTCTTGCTAATGTTTAACATTAGTACTACATGACAGGAAATAGTGCTGCCATCTAGTGCTCTTGCTAATGTATAACATTAGCACTACATGACAGGAAATAGTGCTGCCATCTAGTGCTCTTGCTAATGTATAACATTAGTACTACATGACAGGAAATAGTGCTGCCATCTAGTGCTCTTGCTAATGTATAACATTAGTACTACATGACAGGAAATAGTGCTGCCATCTAGTGCTCTTGCTAATGTATAATATTTGCACTACATGACAGGAAATAGTGCTGCCATCTAGTGCTCTTGCTAATGTATAACATTAGTACTACATGACAGGAAATAGTGCTACCCTCTAGTGTTCTTGTTAATGTATAACATTAGCACTACATGACAGGAAATAGTGCTGCCATTTAGTGCTCATGCTAATGTATAACATTAGTACTACATGACAGGAAATAGTGCTGCCATCTAGTGCTCTTGCTAATGTATAACATTAGTACTACATGGCAGGAAATAGTGCTGCCATCTAGTGCTCTTGCTAATGTATAACATTAGTACTACATGACAGGAAATAGTGCTGCCATCTAGTGCTCTTGCTAATGTTTAACATTAGTACTACATGACAGGAAATAGTGCTGCCATCTAGTGCTCTTGCTAATGTATAACATTAGCACTACATGACAGGAAATAGTGCTGCCATCTAGTGCTCTTGCTAATGTATAACATTAGTACTACATGACAGGAAATAGTGCTGCCATCTAGTGCTCTTGCTAATGTTTAACATTAGTACTACATGACAGGAAATAGTGCTGCCATCTAGTGCTCTTGCTAATGTATAACATTAGCACTACATGACAGGAAATAGTGCTGCCATCTAGTGCTCTTGCTAATGTATAACATTAGTACTACATGACAGGAAATAGTGCTGCCATCTAGTGCTCTTGCTAATGTATAACATTAGTACTACATGACAGGAAATAGTGCTGCCATCTAGTGCTCTTGCTAATGTATAATATTTGCACTACATGACAGGAAATAGTGCTGCCATCTAGTGCTCTTGCTAATGTATAACATTATTACTACATGACAGGAAATAGTGCTGCCCTCTAGTGCTCTTGCTAATGTATAACATTATTACTACATGACAGGAAATAGTGCTGCCCTCTAGTGCTCTTGCTAATGTATAACATTAGTACTACATGACAGGAAATAGTGCTGCCCTCTAGTGCTCTTGCTTATGTATAACATTAGTACTACATGACAGGAAATAGTGCTGCCCTCTAGTGCTCTTGCTAATGTATAACATTAGTACTACATGACAGGAAATAGTGCTGCCCTCTAGTGCTCTTGCTAATGTATAACATTAGTACTACATGACAGGAAATAGTGCTGTAATCTAGTGCTCTTGCTTATGTATAACAGTAGTACTACATGACAGGAAATAGTGCTGCCATCTAGTGCTCTTGCTAATGTATAACATTAGTACTACATGACAGGAAATAGTGCTGCCCTCTAGAGCTCTTGCTTATGTATAACATTAGTACTACATGACAGGAAATAGTGCTGCCATCTAGTGCTCTTGCTTATGTATAACATTAGTACTACATGACAGGAAATAGTGCTGCCCTCTAGTGCTCTTGCTAATGTATAACATTAGTACTACATGACAGGAAATAGTGCTGCCCTCTAGTGCTCTTGCTAATGTATAACATTAGTACTACATGACAGGAAATAGTGCTGTAATCTAGTGCTCTTGCTTATGTATAACAGTAGTACTACATGACAGGAAATAGTGCTGCCCTCTAGTGCTCTTGCTACTGTATAACATTAGTACTACATGACAGGAAATAGTGCTGCCCTCTAGAGCTCTTGCTAATGTATAACATTAGTACTACATGACAGGAAATAGTGCTGCCATCTAGTGCTCTTGCTAATGTATAACATTTGCACTACATGACAGGAAATAGTGCTTCCCTTTAGTGCTCTTATAAATGCATAACATTCTTGCAAAACTGCTGCCATATAGTGCTGCAGACACGTGTACACTCCTGAGCTTACACCCCAGTTTTTCAACAAAGGATAACAAGAAAACAAAGAATTTTATTATATGGTGTATCCAAATCGTGAATGAAAATCTGGCTTTCATGTCCCTTAACACCTTAAAGAGGTTAAACATATAGGTAATGGTTTAAGAGAATATGGCCAACGAGCTGATCAGGGGCTGCAGTCCCTCAACCAACCTATCCCCAGTCATGTTGTGAAATGTTTGCTGCTCTCGTTCAGGACTTTACCTATGTATATAACCCCCCAAGTCAAGTGCCACGGATTGTGTGTGGTAGTGTGCCCAGCATTGTACAGTCATGATCACTATCACTTAAAGGGAAACTAAAGCCAAAAGGTTTCTTTCATGATTCAGATAGAGCAGCATTTGTAAGCAACTTTCATTTTTTCTTCTTTCTCTTGGTATCTTTATTTAAAAGTTGAGAGAAGTACTTTGGCTAAATTCTCAATCCTATATAGTAAGTGTGCCACAAACAACATGAGGAGGGGGAGGGAAAGACTTAAAAATAAAATGTAACTTTTAATATTTATTAGTTAGAAAACTAATATACCGAATACATATGCCTGCTCTCTGGAGAATAAGTTGTGAGACTTAGATCAATTATGTCACACAGGTGTCTATAAAAGGTTAACAGTATACATAAAAACAATATATACTGTTAGTCTTAGGCGTACTAGCGTATACCGGCTTATGCCACATTAGGATATCGCACTTAAAGATAACCACTTACTTAAATTTATACTTAACCACCGTAGCTGTCTTGCACAGGGATCCCTGTAACACTATTGTTTTATTGTTAGCCACTATCTGAACTGTTGGCCACTAGGGCTTACACTGACTCCTATAGCACCAACATCAAGAGTCAAATATCATAGTACAGAGACAGGGATAATCCACAGTCCATTCACTACTTGTATTGCAAAGTTAAAGATACCAAAGTGTGAGTTTAAATTATGTGCGTGAGCACCAACATATAATCAGAGGGCAGTGCAAATGCCTGACACGCGTTTCGCCTCTGCTTTTTGAGAAAAGATTCTGCATACCTTGGTTGTCACGAGTGTTTGAATGATAGAAAGGCAATAGTAACTCAAATAAACCAGTCTGCCATTCTCCTCTAACATCAACAAGGCATTTTTGTCTACACAACTGCCACTCACTGGATATTTTCTCTTTTTCTGAGTATTTGGTGTGAACCTTAGAGATGGTTGTGTGTGAAAATCCCTGTAGATCAGCAGTTTTTTAAATACCCAGACCAGCCCGTCTAGCACCATCAACCATGCCACGTTCAAAGTCACTTAAATCCCTTTCCCCATTGAGATGCTCAGTTTAATCTTTAGCAAGTAGTCTTCACCCACGTCTAGATGCCTAAATGCTTTGAGTTACTGCCATGTGATTGGCTGATTAGCAATTTGTGTTACCAAGCAATTGAACAGGTGTACCTAATAAAGGGGCTGATGAGTTTATGTATGTATATATATATATATATATTTAGATATACAAAACACGGAAGGGAACTGCACTCTCAGACTGGACTGGGTGCACATCCTTTGACCCTGCAACATGCACAGCCCTGGGTGCTCAATAGCACTCACAGGTAGCGGAAACCTCCCCATAGTCCCAGGCAGTTAACCCCAAACAAGTCTGGGTGCAAGCCCATAGGGAAAATTACAAAACAAATTAATACAGCGCACAGAGGTAGTCCAGCACTCACTTGCAAGCTCTCACAAAGATTAAAAGCAAAACTGGAAGTTAGGTACTGCATCTGGTCAAATGGGACAAGCCAAGGTCTCTTCCATAACCTGGGTCCCTAATGCAGCCATAATATGCAAACTCTCAAACAAACTGGGAACAAGTCAGGGTTCACAGACTTATGTAATGACCCTAGACATAAACAAAACACGGAAGGGGACACATCCCATGACCCTGCAACATGCACAGCCCTGGGTGAGTATGGCTTTATTAGGGGCCCAGGTTTTGGAAGATACCTTGAAGTAGTACCTTGGCTTGTCCCATTTGGCCAGATGCGGTAACTCTTCCAGTTTTGCTTTTAATCTTAGCTGAGAGCTTGCAAGTGAGTGCTGGACTACCTCTGTGTTGTATTAATTTATTTTGTAATTTTCCCTGTCAGTGATTGTGTGTCTGTGAGTGATTGCTTGTGTGAGTGATTATGTGTCTGTGAGTGATTGTGTGTGTGTTTGTGTGTCTGAGTGTATGTATGTGTGTGTGAGTGATTGTGTGTGATTGCGTGTATGTGTGTCTGTGAGTCTGTGAGTGTGTGTGATTGTGTGTATGTGTGTCTGTCTGTGGGTGGGTGTGAGAGATTGCGTGTACGTCTGTGTGTGTGATTGCGTGTATGTCTGTGAGTGAGTCTGTGGGAGTGATTGTGTGAGTGTGTGTGTAAGTGATTGCATGTATGTGTGTCTGTGAGTGTGTGTGTAAGTGATTGCATGTATGTGTGTCTGTGAGTGTGTGTAAGTGATTGCGTGTATGTGTGTCTGTGAGTGATTGCGTGTATGTGTGTCTGTGATTACGTGTATGTGTGTGAGTGATTGCGTGTATGTGTGTGAGTAATTGCGTGTGTTTGTGATTGCGTGTATGTGTGTCTGTGAGTGTGTGTAAGCGATTGCGTGTATGTGTGTCTGTGATTGCGTGTATGTGTGAGTAATTGCGTGTATGTGTGTTTGTAAGTGATTGCGTCTATGTGTGTGTGTAAGTGATTTCATGTGTGTGTGTAAGCGATTGCGTGTATGTGTGTCTGTGAGTAATTGCGTTTATGTGTGTAAGTGATTGCATATATGTGTGTGTGTATGTGTGTCTATGAATGTCTGTGTGTCTATGAATGTCTGTCTGTCTTTGCATGTTGTCTGTCTGTTTACCAGCCAATAATGTGGTTTTAAGTTTTGCCTGAGTTGCATAAGTTCCTTAGCACATTTAACTGCAGAGATCTGTGTGTAAGGGACAAAAAAAGGCAGTGATCAGATGGCAGCTCAGGCCAAGACACGTATAAGGCACGTTGGCGGATTGCCAGCCCCCGCTAGTGACTCAGCCTTTTACCAACACTTCATTTCATTCAGCAGCATACAAATGAATAGTTCTTTTTATGTTATAGACAGTCTGCTCTGCTATAGGCTCCAAAAGACAAACACTTGTGACACATTTGTGCCAGGATTTACAGTGTTCAGATTGTATTAGTATGTAATAATCTCTAAACATTGCAGACTCACTTTTACCACTGAGCACATACAGAGCCAGTGTAGGCTAAATCAGGAAGTGATATTAGTAAATATTTCCTTAAAGACAAAGTCTTGCTCATCTGTCCAGGAAAACTGTCACATTGAGGTTGCATCAGGGCTTCTGTTAAAGGCATGTTTAAGTTAAAGGGACAGTCTACTTGAAAAATGTTATTGTTTAAAAAGATAGATAACCCCTTTATTACCCATTCCCCAGTTTTGCATAATCAACAGTTACATTAATACACTTTTTACCACTGTGATTATCTTGTATCTAAACCTCTGCAAACTGCTCCTTATCTCAGTTATATTAATACACTTTTTACCACTGTGATTACCTTGTATCTAAACCTCTGCAAACTGCTCCTTATCTCAGTTATATTAATATACTTTTTACCTCTGTGATTACCTTGTATCTAAGCCTCTGCAGACTGCCCCTTATCTCAGTTATATTAATATACTTTTTACCTCTGTGATTACCTTGTATCTAAGCCTCTGCAGACTGCTCCTTATCTCAGTTATATTAATATACTTTTTACCTCTGTGATTACCCTGTATCTAAGCCTCTGCAGACTGCTCCTTATCTCAGTTATATTAATATACTTTCTATCTCTGTGATTACCTTGTATCTAACCCTCTGCACACTGCCCCCCTTATCGCAGTTCTTTCAACAGACTAGCCAATCAGCGCTGACTCATAAACAACTCCACGGGAGTGAGCACAATGCTATTTATATAACATCGCTCTCTCTTCTCGCTCGCTCTCTCCCCCTCTCTCTCTCTCTCTCTCTCTCTGCCCTCTCTCTGACCTCTCTCTCTCTGCCCTCTCTCACACTCTCTCTCTGCCTTCTCTCTCTTCTCTCTCTCTGCCTTCTCACCCTTTTCTCTCTCTTCTCTCTCTCTGCCTTCTCACCCTTTTTTCTCTCTCTGCCTTCTCACCCTTTTCTCTCTCTTCTCTCTATCTGCCTTCTCACCCTTTTCTCTCTCTCTGCCTTCTCACCCTTTTCTCTCTCTCTGCCTTCTCACCCTTTTCTCTCTCTCTCCCTTCTCACCCTTTTCTCTCTCTCTCTGCCTTCTCACCCTTTTCTCTCTCTCTCTGCCTTCTCACCCTTTTCTCTCTCTCTGCCTTCTCACCCTTTTCTCTCTCTTCTCTCTCTCTGCCTTCTCACCCTTTTCTCTCTCTTCTCTCTCTCTGCCTTCTCACCCTTTTCTCTCTCTTCTCTCTCTCTGCCTTCTCACCCTTTTCTCTCTCTCTGCCTTCTCACCCTTTTCTCTCTCTCTGCCTTCTCACCCTTTTCTCTCTCTCTGCCTTCTCACCCTTTTCTCTCTCTCTGCCTTCTCACCCTTTTCTCTCTCTTCTCTCTCTCTGCCTTCTCACCCTTTTCTCTCTCTTCTCTCTCTCTGCCTTCTCACCCTTTTCTCTCTCTTCTCTCTCTCTGCCTTCTCACCCTTTTCTCTCTCTCTGCCTTCTCACCCTTTTCTCTCTCTCTGCCTTCTCACCCTTTTCTCTTGTAAGGTGTATCCAGTCCACGGATCATCCATTACTTGTGGGATATTCTCATTCCCAACAGGAAGTTGCAAGAGGACACCCACAGCAGAGCTGTAATATAGCTCCTCCCCTAACTGTCATAGCCAGTCATTCTCTTGCAACTCTCAACAAGCAAGGACGTTGTAGGAGAGAGTGGTTAAATATAGCTAGTTTATTTTCTTCAATCAAAAGTTTGTTATTTTTAAATAGTACCGGAGTTGTGCTATTTTATCTCAGGCAGTAAATAGAAGAAGAATCTGCCTGAGGTTTCTATGATCTTAGCAGGTTGTAACTAAGATCCATTGCTATTCTCACATATGTCTGAGGGGATTACACAGATGAGGTAACTTCAGCGAGAGAATGGCGTGCAGTTTATTCTGCTATCAGGTATGTGCAGTTATAATTTTTTCTAGAGATGGAAAACACTAGAAAATGCTGCTGATACCGGATTAATGTAAGTTAAGCCTGAATACAGTGATTTAATAACGACTGGTATCATGCTTACTCCCAGGGGTAATACCCTTATGATATTTACAATATAAAACGTTTGCTGGCATGTTTAATCGTTTTTATATATGCTTTGGTGATAAAACTTTATTGGGGCCTAGTTTTTTCCACATGGCTGGCTTAAATTTTGACTAGAAACAATTTCCACTGTTGTAGTATAAAAGTTACAGTTGGTGCAGTTAAAATTACAAACTGTGACATCCAGCTTCCCTCAAAGGCCCTCTGAATGCTATAGGACATCTCTAAAGGGCCCAAAGGCTTTCCAAAGTCGTTTATTGGGGAAGGTAGGGCCACAGCTTGCTGTGGCAGTTGGTTGTGACTGTTAAAAAACGTCTATTTTGTTTTTTTGATCCGTTTTTTGAACTAAGGGGTTAATCATCCATTTGCAAGTGGGTGCAATGCTCTGTTAGCTTATTACATACACTGTAAACATTTTGTTCGATTTACTGCATTTTTTCACTGTTTTTCAAATTCTGACAAAATTTGTTTCTCTTAAAGGCACAGTACCATTTTTTATATTTGCTTGTTAACTTGATTTAAAGTGTTTTCCAAGCTTGCTAGTCTCATTGCTATTCTGTATAAACATGTCTGACATAGAAGAAACTCCTTGTTTATTATGTTTAAAAGCCATGGTGGAACCCCTCTTAGAATGTGTACCAAATGTACTGATTTCATTTTATGCAATAAAGATCATTTTCTGTCTTTAAAAAATGTATCACCAGAGGAATCTGACGAGGGGGAAGTTATGCCGACTAACTTTCCCCACGTGTCAGACCCTTTGACTCCCGCTTAAGGGACTAACGCTCAAATGGCGCCAAGTATATCTAGGGCGCCCATAGCGTTTACTTTACAAGACATGGCGGCAGTCATGGATAATACACTGTCAGCGGTATTAGCCAGACTACCTGAACTTAGAGGTAAGCGAGATAGCTCTGGGGTGAGACAAAATGCAGAGCATACTGACGCTTTAAGAACCATGTCTGATACTGCCTCACAATATGCAGAAGCTGAGGAAAGAGAGCTTCAGTCAGTGGGTGATGTTAATGACTCAGGAAAGATACCGGATTCTAATATTTCTACATTTAAATTTAAGCTTGAACACCTCCGCGTGTTGCTTAGGGAGGTTTTAGCTGCTCTGAATGACTGTGATACCATTGCAGTGCCAGAGAAATTGTGTAGACTGGATAAATACTTTGCAGTGCCGGTGTGTACTGATGTTTTTCCAAATACCTAAAAGGTTTACAGAAATTATTAATAAGGAATGGGATAGACCAGGTGTGCCGTTCTCTTCCCCTCCTATTTTTAGAAAAATGTTTCCAATAGACGCCACCACATGGGACTTATGGCAGACAGTCCCTAAGGTGCAGGGAGCAGTTTCTACTCTAGTAAAGCGTACTACTATCCCTGTCGAGGACAGTGGTGCATTTTTTTTTTTTTTAGATCCAATGGATAAAAAATTAGAGGTTACCTTAAGAAAATATTTATTCAACAAGGTTTTATCCTACAGCCCCTTGCATGCATTGCCCCTGTCACTGCTGCTGCGGCGTACTGGTTTGAGTCTCTGGAAGAGGCTTTACAGGTAGCGACTCCATTGGATGACATACTTGGCAAACTTAGAGCACTTAAGCTAGCCAATTCTTTTATTCTGATGCCATTGTTCATTTGACTAAACTAACGGCTAAGAATTCTGGTTTTGCTATACAGGCGCGCAGAGCGCTATGGCTTAGATCATGGTCAGCTGACGTGACTTCAAAATCTAAGCTACTTAACATTCCCTTCAAGGGGCAGACCCTATTCGGGCCTGGTTGAAGGAGATTATTGCTGATATCACTGGAGGAAAAGGTCATGCCTTTCCTCAGGACAGGTCCAAATCTAGGGCCAAACAGTCTAATTTTCGTGCCTTTCAAAACTTCAAGGCAGTTGCGGCATCAACTTCCTCTAATATTAAACAAGAGGGAACTTTTGCTCAATCCAAGACGGTCTGGAGACCAAACCTGACATGGAAAAAAGGTAAGCAGGTAAAAAAGCCTGCTGCTGCCTCTAAGACAGCATGAAGGAACGGCCCCCTATGCGGGAACGGATCTAGTAGGGGGCAGACTTTCACTCTTTGCCCAGGTGTGGGCAAGAGATGTTCAGGATCCCTGGGCGTTGGAAATTATATCCCAGGGATATCTTCTGGACTTCAAAGCTTCCCCCCCAAAAGGGAGATTTCACCTTTCACAATTATCTGCACACCAGATAAAGAGAGAGGCATTCTTACACTGTGTACGAGTCCTCCTAGTTATGGGAGTGATCCATCCAGTTCCAAAGGAGGAACAGGGACAGGGTTTTTACTCAAATCTGTTTGTGGTTCCCAAAAAAGAGGGAACCTTCAGACCAATTTTGGATCTAAAGATCTTAAACAAATTCCTCAAAGTTCCGTCGTTCAAGATGGAAACTATTCGTACCATCCTACCACTGATCCAGGAGGGTCAATATATGACTACAGTGGATCTAAAGGATGCTTATCTTCACATTCCGATACACAAAGATCATCATCGGTTTCTCAGGTTTGCCTTTTAAGACAGGCATTACCAGTTGTAGCTCTTCCCTTGGGATTAGCTACAGCCCCAAGAATCTTTACAAAGGTTCTAGGGTCACTTATGGCGGTCCTAAGGCCGCGGGGCATAGCAGTAGCCCCTTATTTAGACGACATCCTGATACAGGCGTCAAACTTCCAAATTGCCAAGTCTCATACGTACATAGTACTGGCATTTCTGTGGTCGCATGGGGGGAAAGTGAACGAGGAAAAGAGTTCTCTATCCCCACTCACAAGAGTTTCCTTTCTAGGGACTCTGATAGATTCTGTAGAAATGAAAATTCACCTGACGGAGTCCAGGTTATCAAAGCTTCTAAATTCCTGCCGGGTTCTTCATTCCATTCCATTGGTTCAGTGTATGGAAGTAATCGGCTTAATGGTAGCGGCAATGGACATAGTGCCGTTTGCACGCTTACATCTCAGACCGCTGCAACTATGCATGCTCAGTCAGTGGAGCGGGGATTACACAGATTTGTCCCCTCAACTGAATCTGGACCAAGAGACCAGGGATTCTCTTCTCTGGTGGCTATCTAGGGTCCATCTGTCCAAAGGTATGACCTTTCGCAGGCCAGATTGGACAATTGTTATGACAGATGCCAGCCTTCTAGGTTGGGGTGCAGTCTGGAACTCCCTGAAGGCTCAGGGATCGTGGACTCGGGAGGAGTCTCTCCTTCCATTAAATATTCTGGAACTAAGAGCGATTTTCAAGGCTCTTCAGGCTTGGCCTCAGTTAGCAACTCTGAGGTACATCAGATTTCAGTCGGACAACATCACGACTGTAGCTTACATCAACCATCAAGGGGGAACGAGAAGTTCCCTAGAGATGTTAGGAGTTTAAAAAATAATTCGCTGGGCAGAGATTCACTCTTGCCACCTATCAGCTATCCATATCCCAGGTGTAGAGCACTGGGAGGCGGATTTTCTAAGTCGTCAGACTTTTCATCCGGGAGAGTGGGAACTCCATCCGGAGGCATTTGCACAACTGATTCATCGTTGGGGCAAACCAGAACTGGATCTCATGGCGTCTCGCCAGAACGCCAAGCTTCCGTGTTACGGATCCAGGTCCAGGGATCCCAAGGCGACACTGATAGATGCTCTAGCAGCGCCCTAGTCTTTCAATCTGGCTTATGTGTTTCCACCGTTTCCTCTGCTCCCTCGACTGATTGCCAAGATCAAGCAGGAGAGAGCATCAGTGATTCTGATAGCACCTGCGTGGCCACGCAGGACCTGGTATGCAGATCTAGTGGACATGTCATCCTTTCCACCATGGTCTCTGCCTCTGAAACAGGACCTTCTACTTCAGGGTCCTTTCAACCATCCAAATCTAATTTCTCTGAGGCTGACTGCCTGGAGATTGAACGCATGATTTTATCAAAGCGTGGCTTCTCCGAGTCAGTTATTGATACCTTAAGACAGGCACGAAAGCCTGTCACCAGGAAAATTTACCATAAGGTATGGCGTAGATATCTTTATTGGTGTGAATCCAAGGGTTACTCATGGAGTAAGGTCAGCATTGCTAGGATATTATCTTTTCTCCAAGAAGGTTTGGAAAAAGGATTGTCAGCTAGTTAAGCGTCTGGCAGATGTTCCAGACGTTCAGGCATTTTGTCAGGCTTTAGTTAGAATCAAGCCTGTGTTTAAACCTGTTGCTCCACCATGGAGCTTAAACTTGGTTCTTAAGGTTCTTCAAGGAGTTCCGTTTGAACCTCTTCATTCCATAGATATCAAGCTTTTATCTTGGAAAGTTCTTTTTTTGGTAGCTATTTCCTCGGCTCGTAGAGTCTCTGAGCTATCTGCCTTACAATGTGATTCTCCTTATCTGATTTTTCATACGGATAAGGTAGTCCTGCGTACCAAACCTGGGTTCTTACCTAAGGTGGTATCTAACAAGAATATCAATCAAGAGATTGTTGTTCCATCCTTGTGTTACACAATTTGGACGTGGTCCGTGCTTTAAAGTTTTACTTACAAGCTACTAAAGATTTTCGTCAAACATCTGCTTTGTTTGTTGTCTACTCTGGACAGAGGAGAGGTCAAAAGGCTTCGGCAACCTCTTTTTCTTTTCGACTAAGAAGCTTAATCCGCTTAGCCTATGAGACTGCTGGACAGCAACCTCCTGAAAGGATTACAGCTCATTCCACTAGAGCTGTGGCTTCCACTTGGGCCTTTAAAAATGAGGCTTCTTTTGATCAGATTTGCAAGGCGACGACTTGGTCTTCGCTTCATATTTTTTCAAAATTTTACAAATTTGATACTTTTGCTTCTTCGGAGGCTATATTTGGGAGAAAGGTTTTACGGGCAGTGGTTCCTTCCATTTAAGTTCCTGCCTTGTCCCTCCCTTCATCCGTGTACTTTAGCTTTGGTATTGGTATCCCACAAGTAATGGATGATCCGTGGACTGGATACACCTTACAAGAGAGGTGTATCCAGTCCACGGCCCGCCCTGTCATTTTAAGGCAGGTAATTTTTAAATTTAAACTACAGTAACCACTGCACCCTATGGTTCCTCCTTTCTCAGCTTGTTTTCGGTCGAATGACTGGCTATGACAGTTAGGGGAGGAGCTATATTACAGCTCTGCTGTGGGTGTCCTCTTGCAACTTCCTGTTGGGAATGAGAATATCCCACAAGTAATGGATGATCCGTGGACTGGATACACCACAAGAGAAATAAATTTATCAGGTAAGCATAAATTGTGTTTTCTCTCTCTTCTCTCTCTCTCTGCCTTCTCACCCTTTTCTCTCTCCTTTCTCACCCTTCTCTCTCTCTCTCTCTCTCTCTCTCTCCATTCTCTCTCTTTTCTGCTAGACATTTGGCATCTTAGCTGTTTAGTTTACGCCCAATAGGCTGAATGTCTCTAATGTTGTTTTATTGTATGATGCCAAAATCAATTAAGATGCTTTCAACGAAAAAAACAAAACAATGGTGTTACGGAAAGGCAGATTGATTCTTAATTTAGAGCCATAAAGATTTTATTGGTCACTGTATTTCTAGATAAAATAAAACATGCAATTGATTGACATGAACTCAATTAAACATGTAGCACGTTTCAAGGTCAGAGACACAATATTTTTCGGGTCAGCATTTTTGGTAGGCAGCTGCCTGCGGGGGATTTATTGCTAGTAAAGTGATTGAGAATCACTACTGGTATTGACAGTGACAGGGGGACTAAATTACCTCAATCAATGACAGTTTAATTGCAATCAAGATCCTGACGTTCAATAAAATAGGCAGGACAGTAAACACATGGAGATTGTGATATAAAATGTTTAATTGTAAGAAAAAACATTGCAATATACTTTTAATATTTAGATGCCTCACTTTTTCTGTAATTTATATATGAAAATGAACAGTTTTCAAATTCTGAGAACTGGAAGTGCATACAGCAGTATTCACAAGCCTAACCATGCTACATACCTGCCCCTAATTTGCCCAAGCAGAAGCGATAAGTTGCTTCAAAACAATGGATATTTTGCTAACAAGATGGCAGTGGCTAGTAACAAGTCCAGATTAACTCCTCCATAGGAGGCAAATGTTGGAGGGAGTTATTGAAAAACAATTGCAGCAAACAAGGAGTAAATGCACTCAAATCGTTTTCAAACGCACCAGCCACCTAGTATGTTAATTTATTCCAAGACTACAGAAAAATCTTACACTTAAAAGGGGTTTTCTGTCCCTTTAAAGCAGTAGTTTTCACACCTGCCCTCAGGCCACATTTTGAGGCTATCTGAACTACAGAGGTTAAATAATCAGCTATAGTCAATATAGTTATTGAACCTGCTCATACAAGTAAATCTTGAAAATCAGGCCTGTTAGGGAGGTCTGAGGACAGGTTGGAAAACCAGTGCTTTAAAGGGAGTGTACTAAGGAAATGTTCTAATGCATTACAGCATTTTGTTACTACACTACTGCTAGTCTATGCCTAGCCAGTGGTTTAAACACATAGTTAAAGCCAGCCAAAGAGCACCAATGCACTTCCGATCCTGAGCTCAACTCTGCAGCCAATCAGTGGCTGTGACTATGCCACGTTCAGCTCCAGAACCAGTAGTGCATTGCAGGTCAGAAGCAGATTTTCACCCCTTTGTGGGATTAATTAGGCAAGCAAAATGATCTGCAGATTACACCACATTTATTGCAGTTTCATGTCTCTAAAAAAAATAAACTATTCATTTAAAAGAGAGTTGCTGAAAGCCTTTTTACATCTCAATCTAATCACTATAAAAAGAATTAGACTCCAGATTGAATCCCCCAGAGAATGTTTAATGGAAATATAACAGCGTTACAACACACATTTGTTATGTATATAGTTTTCTTTTATTGTAAAAAACCTCTGGACGCTGCACTTGTTCAACAGGCTGGAGTTTAGATTGTGTACTTAAGTATAAGTGGTAGTTTCAACAGGAAAAAGCAGCTACTGCAAATAACAAAGTAAAGATAAAGGACATATTTGTAAATAGTTTAGTACACTCTAACAAGTTCCCAATGATCCATTTTACCTGCTAGACGGGAGAAAATATTACAGTACAGCGTCTCTTTAAACTCTGAATTAAACCACCCATTGAATATTTCATTAAAGGGACATTAAACACTTTGCAGTCAAAGAGAAGATGTATTTTATAAAGTTTCATTAGTTGTTTAAATATTGACAATATCAGTGTAAAGTTTTAGTTTCTATAAAACACTGGGAGCTGCCATGTTGTAACTTGTGTTACCTTCTCTGCTGTGGCCAATTAGGGACAGTTATAAATAGGTCACTACAGTGTGCAGCCAATGGCTGTGAGGAATATAACAGTGTTCTGCACTTCCATTTCTAACAGGAACTGAAAAGCTCACAATTTCAGAATGGAATTACAGGAAAAGGGGACAAAATAAATAATGATAGTATATTGCAGAGTTTATTATATATACAATTTATCATTTTATATTACCATCTCAACGTCTTTAAGTGTATTGTCTGTTTGTTATTTATCTGGACTGCTTCTCTTATCATTTACCTCTGCAAACTGTGCTCCTGAGAAGCTGAAGTACACCCTGCATTATTAAAGGGATTTTCTTCTTTCTCTTGGTATTCTTTGTTAAAATGCAGGTAGATAAGCTCTGGAGCGTGCACGTGTTCCGAGCACTAAGTGGTAGGTGTTTTGCAAGAATGCTTTAAACAATGTTATACATTTGCTAGCGCAGTGTTTCCACAAACTGCTGTTATAAGTGCTCCAGATATGTGCACACTACCTACCTAGGTATGCTCTTCAACACAGAATACCATGCTTGTATCTGAATCCTAAAAGTCAAATTGTGGGTGTCATATCCCTCTACCGTTTGCTTCACCCTACAACATGCTACTCATTTATTGCCTAGTGCAGTAGTATCTGGTTTCTAACTGACTTCACCAAAGGAAATAAGGTAAGCATTCAAATATGATAAGAAAACCCTGCAGGTTATGCTGACACAACTTTTATTTCATTATTCAGATAGCGCATACAGTTATAAAAAGCCAGTTTACTTTTTTTTTTATCAGTTTTGCTTTATTCTCTTGGTATCCTTTGTTGAATGAACAGGAATGCACTACAAGAAGCTCACTGAATACATCAGCCAATGACAAGAGCCCATATATGTGCAGCCACCAATCAGCAGCTATCTCCCAGCTCCTGAGCCTATCTAGGTACGCTTTTCAACAAAGGATACCAAGAGAACAAAGCAAATAGGATAATAGAAGTAAATAGGGAAAATTGTTGTAAATGGTTTACTCTATCTAAATCATAAACGGTTTAATTTTGGCTTCTCTGCCCCTTTAAATGGTTACAAAAATTATTTTGTATTTAGGTTTTTTGAAATACAGTGCATAATAAAATATTAACCGATACCACTGGTTTTTAAATGTGTCTTCAGGCCTCGCTAGCAGGTCAGATTTTCAGGATTACCTTGGGTGAGAGCAGATAAAATAACAATAATCATCTGATTATTTCACCTGTGTTCTAGTTTGGATATCCTCAAAATCTGGCCTGTTAGGGAGGTCGGGGGACAGGTTTGAAAGCCTGTACTATAAAACTAATTATTATGATTACTATGTAATTTTCCTTTTACAAACTTCCACCTGGAATGCAACTTGATTGAGTTCCTCTGTTTCTTGATTCTAATGTATAAATGACTTTTTTGTACAATGTTTATATAAAGAGGGAACTAAATCTATAACCTGCAGATAAAATAAATCATTGTAAAAAGGATTTGATTATTCAGCTTTTCTCTGTAAAGTGAGTGAGCTCAGACAATGTGCACAAACCTGTGTCTGTTGCTGAGAGGGGCTGGAGTCTGTTTTAGTGAAAATCTGGGTCATGTAGGACGGCAGATGGTCGACCAATGACAAAGGAAAGAGACTTTGTGCGTCCTCAGATTTCACAGACATTTGTTTAGTCCCAGTGTGCATTTTACGAGGCTTCTCACAATCATTTTAAAACAAGTTAACGCCCGTAGCAAATCAAGTCTTAGTTTCACTCAAATTACAGAAATTCAAAGCATTTTGTAATTATGAGATATGTCTGTTGTCTTGCTAAAGAATACCATACCAGCCAAGTCTAAACATTTTTAAAACAAAGTAACACCTGATTTGTTGCAATTCTTTTGTCAACAGCCACATTTGCTTTGTCTGGATAAGTCATTATCCAGACAAAGCCATTGTTATCTGACGATTAAGAACGGATATGTAGCGGTGGTTTTTTTCAGAGCTAAATAAATAATTAAAGTTTATTGCAAAGTTGTTTTAATAACACAAAACTAAATTTTTTTATATTAAAACTTTAAGGTGTTTAATGCAAATGTAACCTCTTTAATAATCCCTTAGATAATATTTTAGAGCATTAGGAATTTCCAGGTTTTCTCACGTTTGACTGAGAAGTTAAACTCTGCTGTTAAAGGGACAGTATACACCAATTGTCATATAACTGCATGTAATGCACTACTATAAAGAAGAATATGCACAGAAACTGATTTAAAAATCCAGTACAAAACCTTTTAAAAATTTACTTAGAAGCTCCCAGTTTAGCACTGCTGATAAGGTTAGGCTGGGACACCCACTGAAAGGGGCTGAGAAAGCAGAAACAGCAAACACTCCCCTCCCCCTCTTCCCTGCATATGAAAAGACAGATGACATAAACAGGAGCCAGCAGGAGTCTGTGAACATGTGTATACATCAGCAGGAGTCTGTAAACACGTGTATACATCAGCAGGAGTCTGTAAACATGTGTATACATCAGCAGGAGTCTGTAAACACGATTATACATCAGCAGGAGTCTGTAAACGTGTATACATC
Organism: Bombina bombina; assembly: GCF_027579735.1. Classification (NCBI taxonomy): domain Eukaryota; kingdom Metazoa; phylum Chordata; class Amphibia; order Anura; family Bombinatoridae; genus Bombina; species Bombina bombina. Next base: position 603,479,230 of record NC_069505.1, on the reverse strand, counting down.
AACAGGAGTCTGTAAACATGATTATACATCAGCAGGAGTCTGTAAACATGTGTATACATCAGCAGGAGTCTGTAAACACGATTATACATCAGCAGGAGTCTGTAAACATGTGTATACATCAGCAGGAGTCTGTAAACATGTGTATACATCAGCAGGAGTCTGTAAACATGTGTATACATCAGCAGGAGTCTGTAAACATGTGTATACATTAGCAGGAGTCTGTAAACACGTGTATACATCAGCAGGAGTCTATAAACACGTGTATACATTAGCAGGAGTCTGTAAACACGTGTATACATCAGCAGGAGTCTGTAAACACGTGTATACATCAGCAGGAGTCTGTAAACACGTGTATACATCAGCAGGAGTCTGTAAACACGTGTATACATCAGCAGGAGTCTGTAAACACGTGTATACATCAGCAGCAGCCTGTAAACATGTGTATACATCAGTAGGAGTCTGTAAACACGTGTATACATCAGCAGGAGTCTGTAAACACGTGTATACATCACATTCACAACTTATAACGAAGGAGCGGGAATGATTAAGAAAATTCTGAATAAACACTGTGGGGTATAAACCAGTAGTTACGTATAAAAGAAATATGAATCTGAAGAATCATCTAGCTCCTAGTAAACTAAGACCTGCCACTAACAATAAAATTGAAAATGCATCCCAGATAAACAGCTTGGATAGTTGGTTATCTATAACCAATTGGACATATAAATGTAGGAAAAATAAGTGCAGTATGTGCAAATATATTGTGAAGGATAGTACCTTTAATAATTTTAATAACACCAAACATTTTGACATCAAATGTAGATGCACTTGCGAATCAACTTATCTGGTTTATCTTTTGAGGTGTGGATGTAATTTAATCTATATTTTTAGTGAAAATTTATACAATATTAAGAAAGGTCTACATAGTCATAGTGTATCAAATCATTTTAAGAAAGTACATGGGAAATGTGAGCGAGGTATTTCTATACAAGTAATAGATTGGATTCCCCCTAATACAGCTAATAGACTTCTTAAACTCCTACAAAGGGAGACCCTATGGATTAAAAATATGAATAGTTTACATCCTAGGGGTCTCAATATAGACCTTGATGTACAAGCTTTTTTATAAGCAATTTGAAAAAAGCATGTGTATATACTTATGCTTCGGTTTTATAAATAATAGACTTGTGCATGATCGAAAAATTTGTTTCGGTTCGGATCGATTCAGATTTTTTCGAATTCGAAAAAATTCGAATGAATTCATTTCGGATTTGAATAAATTCGGCTGGATTCGATTCGGAATTTCGGTATGTGTTAGGTGGGATATGCTGTGTATTAGACTAGTATTATGTACTGTATATTAGGTGTAACCCATAGCAGAGTGATATAACCTACTGTACAATACTAGTGAAATCCATGGCCATCTGAATCTACCGAATAAATCCAAACTAATTCGGATTTATTCGGTAGATTCGGCACTATTTCAATTCGGAAATTCTAATCGATCCGAATTTAACGAATTCAGCCGAATTTCCGAATCGATCCGAAACGAATCGCACATGTCTATAATTAATATTATTGTGAATTTTTTTAAACCTAGAAGTGTAATTATGTAATTTTGAACATGTTTTTAGGGAAAGTTTTTGATAAAGTAATTTTAGGAATCAGTCATTTTTTACCAGTACCGTTATTTCAAGTTAGTGTAGGAATATCATTATTTGTCTTATTCTAGGTCTCAAAAAGTTTTTTTGAATAAATCTCTGTTAACATAGAAGGAATATAAGCACGCTAGATATCATGTTTTTATTATGTTTTTATTGTACTTAATTCAGTTTCTTTTAATCTATTATAAGGATTTGTCTTAAATTAGTTTTAGCTATATTGTGTTTTTTTATATATAACATGATGAATTTTTAGGTAAAGGTTTTGATGTTACTAAATTATTTATTTGTGTCAACTATGTAATTACTTTATAAACTCTTTAGGACAGTTTTAGTGAATGAAATGTTTATAACCAATAGGATCATTTGTTAGGCGTTAAATACTTCTGCCTAATCAACACAGATTATCCCTTGACAAAGTCCGGACGATACCGAATGAAACGCGTAGGGTGGACTCTTTTTGGCCAAACAGTGTACCCGTAGTGTAAACATAGAAGGTGAGCGGGTTGTTTGAACTATCGGCCGCATCGGATTGAGACTTAATGCTGGTTGTTCGAGCTGACTACCCCTGATCACGATAGCACTATGGGTTTGGATTTTAATGTATTGGATTTACTGAAGTGCTTGTTTTATACATACCTCTTGTGAGTATGTTTTTATGTTTGCGTAGGATCTGTTATTAAAGTTATTCACTTGAATCATGGGTAGCGCTGTTTTCTTTTCTCCGACTACCACAGATTGCACCATAGCCTGTTTGGGACATACAGGCTCCGTTTTCAGCAGCACCCTCTCCCTAAGAAAACACTGGCAAGTTGCAGTTTGAATCTCCACATTTAGGGAACGGACAATATCGTTTGGATGAGTACAAGTATTATACAAATATTAATTTAATTGGACATTTCTTCTGATATAGTCATATTTATTGACATATGTATATGTTTTGTATTATTTTTAATACTGCTCTTTGTGTATATTTTAGTTTGTGAATTTTATTTTATTTTTGTTTTTATGTGAACATAAAACTAGAACAGGTTACGGAATTATTATCTAGTAATCATTTCATAGCTCATTTTAACAGGGCAGATTTTGATAATCTATTACAGTTTTTTTATATGCCTTAAGATTGCATTTTTTAGATAAAGTTTGTATAAGAAGTTATACAATAGAGCGCCGTTCTTAGCCTAGATTTTGCTTTTTACGTGTATACATCAGCAGGAGTCTGTAAACACGTGTATACATCAGCAGGAGTCTGTAAACACATGTATACATCAGCAGGAGTCTGTAAACATGTGTATACATCAGCAGGAGTCTGTAAACACATGTATACATCAGCAGGAGTCTGTAAACACGATTATACATCAGCAGGAGCCTGTAAACACGTGTATACATCAGCAGGAGTCTGTAAACACGTGTATACATCAGCAGGAGTCTGTAAACACGTGTATACATCAGCAGGAGTCTGTAAACACGTGTATACATCAGCAGGAGTCTGTAAACACGTGTATACATCAGCAGGAGTCTGTAAACACGTGTATACATCAGCAGGAGTCTGTAAACACGTGTATACATCAGCAGGAGTCTGTAAACACGTGTATACATCAGCAGGAGTCTGTAAACACGTGTATACATCAGCAGGAGTCTGTAAACACGTGTATACATCAGCAGGAGTCTGTAAACACGTGTATACATCAGCAGGAGTCTGTAAACACATGTATACATCAGAAGGAGTCTGTAAACACGTGTATACATCAGCAGGAGTCTGTAAACACGATTATACATCAGCAGGAGTCTGGAAACACATGTATACATCAGAAGGAGTCTGTAAACACATGTATACATCAGCAGGAGTCTGTAAACACGATTATACATCAGCAGGAGTCTGTAAACACATGTATACATCAGCAGGAGTCTGTAAACACGATTATACATCAGCAGGAGCCTGTAAACACGTGTATACATCAGCAGGAGTCTGTAAACACGTGTATACATCAGCAGGAGTCTGTAAACACGTGTATACATCAATCATACAGTATAAAATAGATGGACCATAAAATGAAAGTTCATAAGTAACTAATGTTAACAGTTCCGACGTACGTTTCGCTGGATCAGCTTTTTCAGCCTTGAAAAAGCTGATCCAGCGAAACGTACATCGGAACTGTTAACATTAGACTCTCCAGTGCGTCTTTACATTTGCTTGTACACCTGGGGGAGGAGTGTTTACTACTGGTATTGCAAGGTGGAGGATTTAGCGGTTAAGTTTCTGCTTCTCCATCCATCACCATCCAGGACCTGGAACTGCTCTTTTGAGTAATATCATACATATTATTGCTCATTTGCCCTATGTCATAGGTGTTTATGGTGCATTTGTGACGCTTTTTACCTATTTTAATAAATATTTGATTTTATCATATCTGCGTGAGAGTAACTGTTTTCCCACAGTGGAAGTGCGCATTTCCCTGAGCTTGGTTTAAGCTCCAACAAATGTGAGTCATCACTCGTAAACAAGTGTATCAGTTTTCCTTCAAGTCGTCACAGAGTTACACTATGTTGTGCATTTTGTTTGTTTTTTCTTTGAGAACACACGGAAGAACACGAAAGTCTGGAGAACCCAGAGAGAACGAATATATCCTTACTTATGAACTTTCACTTTATGGTCCATCTATTTTATATTGTATGATGGTATTATCACATTTATTTCACTTTTATTTTTTGTGATATTTTGGTATATTTATTTTATACGTGTATACATCAGCAGGAGTCTGTAAACATGTGTACAGGTGAAACTCAAAAAAATAGAATATCGTGCAAAAGTTCATTTATTTCACTAATGCAACTTAAAAGGTAAAACTAATATATGAGATAGACTCATTACATGCAAAGCAAGATAGTTCAAGCCGTGATTTGTCATAATTGTGATGATTATGGCTTACAGCTCATGAAAACCCCAAATCCACAATCTCAGAAAATTAGAATATTACATGCAATCAATAAAACAAGGATTGTACATACCTGTAGAACAATATCGGACCTCTGAAAAGTATAAGCATGAATACTGTATGTACTCAGTACTTGGTTTGGGCCCCTTTTGCAGCAATTACTGCCTCAATGCGGCGTGGCATGGAAGCTATTAGCCTGTGGCACTGCTGAGGTGTTATGGAAGACCAGGATGCTTCAATAGCGGCCTTCAGCTCTTCTGCATTGTCCGGTCTCATGTCTCTCATCTTTCTCTTGGCAATGCCCCATAGATTCTCTATGGGGTTCAGGTCAGGCGAGTTTTCTGGCCAATCAAGCACAGTAATCCCATGGTCATTGAACCAGGTTTTGGTGCTTTTGGCAGTGTGGGCAGGTGCCAAGTCCTGCTGGAAAATAAAGTCAGCATCCCCATAGAGCTCATCTGTGGAAGGAAGCATGAAGTGCACCAAAATCTCCTGGTAGACGGCTGCGTAGACCCTGGACATAATGAAGCACAGTGGACCAACACCAGCAGATGACATGGCTCCCAAAATCAACACAGACTGTGGAAACTTCACACTGGACTTCAAGTATCTTGCAGTGTGTGCCTCTCCATTCTTCCTCCATACTCTGGGTCCTTGGTTTCCAAATGAAATGCAAAATTTGCTCTCATCAGAAAAGAGGACTTTGGACCACTGAGCAACAGACCAGGTCTGTTTTTCTTTAGCCCAGGTAAGACGCTTCTGACGTTTTTTGTTGTTCAGGAGCGGCTTGACAAGAGGAATACGACATTTGAAGCCCATGTCCAGGATCCGTCTGTGTGTGGTGGCTCTTGTGAAAGTCCCCAACACTTATGAATGGCCTTTTCTTTACAATCCTCTCCAGGCTGCGGTCATCCCTGCTGCTTGTGAACCTTTTTCTTCCACACTTTTCCCTTCCACATAACTTTCTATTAATGTGCTTTGATACAGCACTTTGAGAACATCGAACTTCTTTTGCAATTACCTTTTGAGGCTTTCCCTCCTTATGGAGGGTGTCAATGATGGTTTTCTGCACAACTGTCAGGTCAGCAGTCTTTCCTATGATTGTGATTCCTACTGAACCAGACTGAGAGACCATTTAAAGGCTCAGGAACCCTTTGCAGGTGTTATGGCTTAATTAGCTGATTAGAGTGGGACACTTTGAGCCTAGAATATTGCACCATTTCACAATATTCTAATTTTCTGAGATTGTGGATTTGGGGTTTTCATGAGCTGTAAGCCATATTCATCACAATTATGACAAATCACGGCTTGAACTATCTTGCTTTGCATGTAATGAGTCTATCTCATATATTATTTTCACCTTTTAAGTTGCATTAGTGAAATAAATTAACTTTTGCACGATATTCTAATTTTTCGAGTTTCACCTGTATACATCAGCAGGAGTCTGTAAACACGTTTATACATCAGCAGGAGTCTGTATACACATGTATACATCAGCAGGAGTCTGTAAACACGTGTATACATCAGCAGGAGTCTGTAAACACGTGTATACATCAGCAGGAGTGAAAATCAGCACAATGTTATTAAAAAATAAACAAAACTATACATTGTTAAAAAACACTCACAGATGGGCTATATAAATGAATGAAAGTTGCATTAGTGAAATAAATTAACTTTTGCACGATATTCTAATTTTTCGAGTTTCACCTGTATACATCAGCAGGAGTCTGTAAACACGTATATACATCAGCAGCGGTCTGTAAACACGTTTATACATCAGCAGCAGTCTGTAAACATGTGTATACATCAGCAGCAGTCTGTAAACACGTGTATACATCAGCAGGAGTCTGTAAACATGTGTATACATCAGCAGGAGTCTGTATACACATGTATACATCAGCAGGAGTCTGTAAACACGTGTATACATCAGCAGGAGTCTGTAAACACGTGTATACATCAGCAGGAGTGAAAATCAGCACAATGTTATTAAAAAATAAACAAAACTATACATTGTTAAAAAACACTCACAGATGGGCTATATAAATGAATGAAAGTAGAGAGATACATAGATAGATAGATAGATAAATAGACAGACAGATAGATAGATAGATGATAGAGAGAGATAGATAGATAGATAGATAGATGATGATAGAGAGAGAGAGATACATAGATAGATAGATAAACAGACAGAAAGGATAGAGATAGAGAGAAAGATACATAGATAAATGGATGGATAGATGATAGATAGATAGATAGATACAGAGATAGATGATAAATAGATAGGTAGATGATTGCATAGATCGATTGATAGATAGATTGATGATAGATAGATGATACATAATGATAGATAGATAGGTAGATGATATATAGATAGACAGACAGATAGATTGATGATAGATAGATAGATTGATGATAGATAATGATAGATAGATAGATAGATAGATACAGAGATATATAGATGATAAATAGATAGGTAGATGATTAGATAGATAGAATGATGATAAATAGATAGATTGATGATATATAGATGATAGATAGAGATAAATTGATGATAGATAGATGATTGATTGATTCATAGATACAGAGATAGATAGATTATAAATAGATAGGTAGATGATTAGATAGTTTGATTGATGATAGATAGATAGATAGATAGATAGACAGGTGATAGATAGATAGATAGACAGGTGATAGATAGATAGATAGATAGATAGATAGATTGATGATAAATAGATAGATGATAGATAATGATAGATAGATAGATAGATAGATGATAAATAGATAGGTAGATGATTAGATAGATTGATGATAGATAAATGATAGATAATGATAGATAGATACAGAGATAGATGATAATTAGATAGGTAGATGATTAGATAGATGATAGATATAAGATAGATAAATAGATAGATAGACAGGTTATAGATAGATAGATTGATTGATTGATGATAGATAGATAGATAGATGATAAATAGATAGGTAGATGATTAGATAGATAGATTGATGATAGATAAATTATAGATAATGATAGATATAGAGATAGATAGATAGATAGATAGGATGAACCTACAGTAATAAAAGGCTCCCCTGCATTAGGATTGTGCACAGCATAGTCTGGCTGCTCTGGGTCTCGAGCACGCGTTACAGGATCTGCTACACCAATAGTAGTTCTGTCACTGCCCCCAGTAAGTAAGTGCTCTCATACACGTATTTATTTCACATATTCAGCCTAGAGCACTTCCACATGTTTTACTCAGTGTCTAATGAGTTAACAAGACTGCATGCTCTGCCTATTACGTTTGTGCTTTGTTTTTAAAGCAGCTTTGAATAAAGTTTGGATGATGTTATCAGTGCTCTGACAAAATGCAGACGGACAGAATGCCGAAGCATGTTCCGAGTCCGGCTGAGGGTAGATAAAATCCGGAGTGCTCTGTTCTAATCAGAGCCTCGGGCGCCGCAACTGCCTCTGGGAACCTAACCATGGGTCCCAACCCGCACGTCTTGTAATTCTCTGTCTGTGAAATTATCTATCTATCTATCGAATCTATCTATTTATATATCTATCTATTGAATCTATCTATCGAATTTATCTATCTATCTATTGCATCTATTTATCTATCTAATCTACCTATCTCGTGGCCGGACTGTTATCTGACAGCCACTTGTGTGTCGGATTATTATCCGTCAGCCAAATGTCCGTCTGCCAAATGTCTGTCGGCCAAATGTCCGTTGGCTAACAGTCTGGCAACAGATGTTATCCCTGTGGTGAGCATTTCTGGTACGATGTGAAATTGTGAATATATTTGGATAAAAGGTAATAAAACTGCCATTTTACTGTAACCACCTCTCCCCAAGTTGAAAGAGGAAATTCCCCCCTTTTCAATGAGATATCATACAGTATGCTACTAGCACAAAGGCAGAGTTAACACATTTTAACACTAAATATATCTCATGCACCTCCTTGTAATTATGGTTACCGCCATTTTGGTACCTAAGTTACACTGCAGGTATCTGTTTAAGAGTTACTGCACATGTGCAGACAGGTCAGCAATAGAATGTAGTGAAAGCTAGGTTTCAATATGGCCGCACCCATGACTAGAGGGATGCTGGGAATAACCTCTATACTAAGCTTATAACATGTATTTAGTTTTTAATGTCCCTTTATAGATTTTAGTTTATTTTTTTGCCTGCACACCAGTTATTCCATATTTCCACACTCAGCTTCTGCAATTGCCGCAGCAGAAGATATAAGCAGCTAAGCACAGTCACTTCCTCACTGAGAGAGTAATTCCGATTATCCTATTTTATGACGGACTAATCTAGATTTTATTAAAGAGACAGAGACGAGTATTTTGCATAACCTTTCACTTTACTACTCAGACAGCATTTTTAAAGTAAAACATTTGAACATTAACAGAAAAAATATGATTACAAAGAGGATATATAAGAGACCAATGAGAACAGTCTTTTAGTGGTCAGAGATAGTAAGGACCAATCAGATGCATCATAGTATCCATCACTGAAGCAAAGAAAGCATAAACCATTTCCAAAGAATAAAAACAGGAACAGTCCACAAATAACACTCCATAGAAGAATCAGAAACTTTGATGGACCAAAAAGTTGATTGTAGAAACACATAACATTCTTCCGGAATAAAACCGAGGAAAACTTGCTAGAAGAGACAGTAGAAGTTGATTGAAGAAAACAGTTAGGCAAATCCAAAATTTTAGACGAGTTCTTAGAATCCTGTAGAGGAAGGATTTGGAACTGAAAGACAAATAAAAAGTCATTAGAATAACATAAAAGACTTTAATTATATATACCTAGGGAAGGGAACACAAAAACAGTGGTGGGAAAATACTTGTCTCTGTCTCTTTAATAAAATCTAGATTATTCCGTCATAAAATAGGATAATCAGAATTTTATTACAAGAACAGAGACTCCTATTTTGCAAGTTTAAAGCAAAATAACAAGAATAAAATAGCAAATAAATTATAATACTAACTGTTGAGGAATAGAATTAATTGGTTTAAAATAAAATTGTCTGAAAGTTTTATCATCAGACCAATCTGCGGCATTTAAAATATCCTGTAAAGAAACAGATTTAGAAAAGCTTTAGAAGCTGAAGCCCCTCGAATGGAATGTGAAGAAAAAACATTATCCACACCAGCTTCTAACATAACAGTTTTGACCCATCTACTAATAGTGGGTGAAGAAACTGGTAATTGAGGAGAAACAAAAGAAATTAAAAGTTGTTTAGATGAGGAAGATCTAAGATGAGAAGTTCTTGATTCATACTCTTTAAGACAAAGGACTATACATAGTTTTGGTTGTTAAAAAAAGTAGGGATAAAAAATAGTAGAAGAAAGAGTTTTAGTTCTACGAGTTAAAGTAAAAATTACACCCTGAGGGGAAAACATTTTTGAATTATAATCAATGGCCCGAACATCTGAAACTCTTTTACAAGACAATTAATATAAAAGAGTTGCAAGTTTGAAAGAAAGTTGTTTTAATGATAACTTATCATTCTCTGGCCATTTTTTAAAAAGAGATATTACTAAATCTACATCCCAAAAGAAAGAGTATTTAGAAGTAGGAGGTCTTTTAAGACAAATAGATTTTAATAATCTGCAAATTAATAGGATTTTGACCAATGGGCAGATTATCCAAAAATTCATGACTAGCTGAAATGGCTGATCTAGCAACATTAATGGATCTATAAGCTAGACCATCCATAAAAAGAAAGGATAAATAATTGATTATTTCATTTAAAGGTGCTGAAACGGGATCCAAGTGTTTGTTACTGCACCAGCTAGACCACTTAATCCAAGCGGAAATATAACACTTTTTGGTTCCAAGGGCCCAAGAGTCCTGAAGGAGGAGTTTAGCATGCTCCGAAAGTCCATTGCAAGACCAGGATCCCCTGAAATCATCCAAGCTACCAGTTGGAGGTTGCCTTGAAGAACTAAAGTGTGAAATTCTCCGCTTGGATCTGTAAGAAGATCTGGAATATTGGGAAGAAGAATTGGAGGAAGGAAGGACATTTCCAGAAGATATGGGTACCAAACTTGATTCGGCCACAATGGAGTCCTGATCAGAAGGGAAATCTGATGCCTCTTGACAAATACAAGAGTCCGAAGGATCATTGAAAACGGAGGAAATGCATAAGCTCCTTGAGGAGGCCATTGTTGGAGAAAAGCATCTATTGCTAGAGCTTCCGGATCTGGTTTCCAACTGAAAAAATGAAGAATTTGACGATTCAACTGAGAGGCAAATAGATCTATTACAAATGGACCTCTCATCTGAAGAATTTGTTGAAAGAGAGAAGGTTTCAACATCCAGTCGCTGAAATCCGTAAGATATCTCGAGCTCCAGTCTGCCATTTGATTGTTGAGACCAGGAAGATATTCTGCTTGAATAGATATGTTTTGGGAAAGACAATAATGAATAAAGTCTTTGGTTAGAATCGATAACATTTTTGAAGTTGTCCCAGCTAAACGATTTATATATCGAACAGTCGATATATTGTCCATACGAAGAAGAACTGTAATAGGATGAGAATGTTTGATAAAGCTTTTGATGGCAAATGCTCCTGCCAAAAGTTCCCGACAATTTATATGAAGATTTTTCTCCATAGCAGACCATTTTCTCCCGAAATTTGGGAACCACACCTTGCTCCCCAACCAGAATTGCTTGCATCTGATTCTATAATTATGTCTGGTGAGCTTCCAAAAATGGCTTCGCCATTCCAAGCTTCTATGTTGATAAGCCACCAGTTCAATTCCTCTGTAGCTTCCTCTGATAGGTAAATCATATGTTGATTGGAAAAACCTTTCCTGAGGTAATTTTTTTTTAACCTCTGCAGAGCTCTGTAATGTAGAGGAGCAGGAAAAATTGCCTGGATAGAAGAAGAAAGGAGGCCAATAATTCTGGCCAAAAGATGAAGTGGAAAGTATTTCTTGATCAGAGCATAAGAAATTTCTTTCTTTATCCTTTTTATTTTGTCTAAAGGAAGACTTAAAGAGGCAGATATGGTATCTATGTTGAAGCCCAAGAAAATTAGGTTCTGAGATGGAATTAAGGCTGATTTCTCGAAATTGATAATAAAGCCTAAATTCTGAAGTAAGGAAATAGTAAGAGAAAGATGATCTTGTAGGATAGAAGGAGACTGATGGATAAGAAGAATATCGTCTAAGTAAATAATTAGACGAATTCCTCTTTTTCGAAGCCAGGCTATTACAGGTTTCAATATCTTTGTAAAGACCCAAGGGGCAGAAGAAAGACCAAAAGGAAGACACGTAAACTGCCATAACGTGTTGTTCCAAAGGAATCTGAGATAATTTCTGAAATTTAGATGAATTGGAATTGTAAGGTAGGCATCTTTCAGATCTAATCTTACCAACCAGTCGTTGTTGTAAAGACAATCTCTGAGAAGATGAATTCCTTCCATCTTGAAATTATTGTAGACCAGAAAATAATTTAGATCTCTCAAGTTTATAACAGGACGGTAACTGCCTTCTTTCTTTTGAACTAGAAACATATTGCTTATGAATGAATTTGTTGAATTGTGAGCAGGTTCTACTGCATTTTTTTATATCAGATCTGAAATTTCTTTGTCTAGGAGTAATTGGTCTTTTTGACAAAATTTTATTGGATTGGGTAAAGAATCTTGGAAGGGAGTTTCTAAGAATTCTAAATGAAGGCCTGAGACAGTCTGTAAAACCCATGGGTCTGAATATATTTTTTGCCATTCTAAAAGGAAAAAGGCTAATCTGCCCCCTATTTTTTGTTGGAAAAAAGGAATGGAAGAAGAGGTGACCGAACTTACCTTGGAAGGGTCTTCTGTTGATCCTGGATCTGAAATCCCTGGAAAATCTTTGTCTTGAGCGTGAGGGAAAGAAATTTTGGTGGGATGTAGAGGGTGTAGCAGAGTTGTGGAAATGAGACCTTGATAAGGCTGAAAAACGGCTGGAAAAGCGGTCTCTGCCTTTTCCAGCCCTTGAAAAAACTCTCTGAGGTTGATTTTGGTAAAAGAAAATTCTTGTATTATTTTTAATTTTGTTCAAAGAATTAAAGGTGTTAACGTAACTACTTAGTTGTTTGAGACCAGAGTCACCAAACAATAGGCCATCAGCCTCAGGACCCATTTCTGTGGAGGCAAAATCTGTTATCTTAGGGTCTATGCAACGTAAAACTAATCTTCTACGTTGAGAAGCTAAAGAAGTATTAGCATCTCCTAAAAAATAAACTGTTCTTTGTAACCATTCTCTTACAGTGATGGGATCTAATAAATAATTTTCTGAAATGGCGTTCTCAGATAATTCAAATAACTTAGTCACAGGTCCTAGGGTATCTAAAAGTTTATCTTGGCAGGATTTGAGGAATCCATCAGGACCTGATCTAAGATTAGACTTTTTTGTCCCAATAAACTTTAAAAGATTTTGTTCAATTTCTGGAGTCAAGTGAGTGTTATGAGGTAACTCAGGTCTAGGACACTCAGCTTTTAGAGTATTTTTAGTCTTTTTGGATAAGGGTCTTCTAATGTAAAAATCAATAAACTTAGAGACTCTCTTTGAAGGTCTCCATTGTGAAGATCTAGGATGATGTAGGTCATTAGGATCTGTATATGGAAGACCCAAATTATCAACCAGAAAAGGTTTTTTATTTTTCAAAATTTTCTTCCTTTTCTTGGGTTTGGGAGACTCATCAGAGGAAGAAGAAAATGCATTTAATAAAGTGGTATTGGGTTTGTATGATTCTAATGAATCATTATCAGAGTCCATATTATTAACATCCATTTTAAAATTATCATCATCATTATTATTCTCTGAGGAATCAGAATCAATTTTAAATTTCCTTTTGCAAGAAATGTTATTTCTTTTAGGTATAATTATATCTGATTCAGCATCAGAACTAGATTTGCTTTCACTTCTGTATTTATGAGCAGGTATGGAAATGTCAGAGCAAAGCTGACGTGACAGATCTTTATTACTTTTCCTTTCTGATGAAAGTTTTCCCTCAGAATTTATGTGTTTAGACTTGCTTGAAGCCTTTTTGTAAACATGACCTTGTAATTCATTAAAATTACTAATAACAGATTAGAACTGGTCCATCTGTTGTTTTAAAGGTTCAAAAGAATTGTTAATTAGATTTTGCACAAACTTCTCTGAAAGTTGTTTAGGATCTTCAGACATTTAAAAAAATATGAAGTAAAACACCTCAAAAATCTAATAACACAGAAAATTAATCAAATAATAATTAATTTAGACAAGTTATGAGAAAAAAGTTAAATAAAACAAAGAGTTTTTTCGAGGAAAAATATATATAATATATATATATAAATTTAAAATCTTGGTGTCAATAATAATAAGGCTAAACGATTTGATAATGTAATAAATCTAAGCAAACTGAATATAACTAAATATATAAGCTAAATATGAACTTTGTTGTAATAATATACGATGAGCAGTCAAAAACGATTCTTGTCTGACAGGCACAGCAGACTAAGTATCGAGTGAGAGGGCGGGAAGACAATATGACTGCGTAGTGAGACGTAAAATGGAGGCGTGGTCAGAACGACTCACTAGAGACAAGATGGAGGACGCAACAACACGGAGCTTAGACACTCCAGAGGACAAGGCAAAACACACTATAAAAAGTAGAGGAATCGTGAGTACTAGACAACCGGGTAGAGGATTGTTAGGTTAGTAAACGAAAACGGACAAGAAGGGGAATAAGGTAAAAGCGTCACAAAGCAATAAATAAATAAGGGAAAATAAAACAAAAAACGGATAGAAAAGATACGTTGATATGAAATAAATAAACAAATTACAAATTGATATAAAGCAATAAAAAAAAATTAAGAAACAATAATACAGAAATATAAGTAACAAAAATAAATAAGTAAGAAATAAAAAATAATCAATATAAATAATATAATGAACAGACAAACAACAGAGCAATAAATAGAACAAATTAATAAAATATATCAATTAATACTACAATAAGATAAAAAAAATTATGCATAAACAATTTTGAACTTAACTCCTGAGCAGCAAAGAGAAAAGAGGAGGTTTTTTTATTTTCTGGTCACTATATGGATACTATGATGCATCTGATTGGTCCTTACTATCTCTGACCACTAAAGGACTGTTCTCATTGGTCTCTTATATATCCTCTTTGTTATCATATTTTTTTCTGTTAATATTCAAATGTTTTACTTTAAAAATGCTGTCTGAGTAGTAAAGTGAAAGGTTATGCA